>NW_019396060.1:103677-233116 GCF_000591075.1 Eurytemora carolleeae | reverse complement strand
TGGTTCTTCTCCTGTCCACAGATTGAAGGAAGGGGGGGAAGGAAGGCCATCAACAACTACAGTGACTATTCAAATTGGAGCAGTTTGGGTATACCATTCTAAATACAAAATTGTCAAGAATATCTTTCCGTCGCTTTCATTCCTAATTAAACAATAAACATCTTTTTAAATTAACCCTTTTAATGAAAATATTTTTGTCTCCAAGGTTTCAAGGCATTTGCAGTTATTTTTTGATAAAATAAATTTTTTTTAAAGAAATCTACATCACATCCTTTTTTAATTAAAAAAATTTGTAGTAAATTTATAATATTGACAGAAATTCAGATATTATTGCTTGGTTTTTTGTCTATATTTGTTGTCTTGACGTCTAAGTTTGTTTTCTTGTAGTCCTGTTTTGTTGTCTCGTAGTCCAGGTTTGTTGTCTTGTAGTCCAGGTTTGTTGTCTTGTAGTCCAGGTTTGTTGTCTTGTAGCCGAGGTTTGTTGTCTTTTAGTCCAGGTTTGTTGTCTTGTAGTTCAGGTTTGCTGTCTTGTAGTCTGTATTTGTTGTATTGTAGTCCAGGTTTGCTGTGTTGTAGTCCAGTTTGTTGTCTTGTAGCCCAAGTTTGTTGTCTTGTAGTCCAGGTTTGCTGTGTTGTAGTCCAGTTTGTTGTCTTGTAGCCCAAGTTTGTTGTCTTGTAGTCCAGGTTTGCTGTGTTGTAGTCCAGTTTGTTGTCTTGTAGCCCAAGTTTGTTGTCTTGTAGTCCAGGTTTGTTGTCTTGTAGTCCAGGTTTGTTGTCTTGTAGTCAAGGTTTGTTGTATTGTAGTCCAGGTTTGTTGTCTTGTAGTCCAGGTTTGTTGTGTTGTAGTCCAGTTTTGTTGTCTTGTGGTCCAAATTTGTTTTGTTGTCTGTTTGTTTATAAATAGCTCCGTCTCTCCAACTATATATTTCCCTTAGTCTGAAGAATATCTAAATATTTAAGAATTCAATCAGTTTTGTCAGTTTTGTCACAATTTTCAAACTTTTTCCTCCTGGGACGGGTTGGAAGAGACAAGAAGACGGAGAGACTGAGACAAGTTTGAAGCAGGGAATATTTTAAACCAGGATACACAACTATCACAACCCTAAACAAACCTTAAACAAACTTTAAACAAACTTTAAACAATCCTTAAACAAACTTTAAACAAACTATAAACAATCCTTTAACAAACCTTAAACAAACTTTAAACAAACTTTAAACATCCTTAAAAAAACCTTAAAATAACTTTGAACAAACCTTAAACAAACCTAAAACAAACTTTAAACAAATTTTAAACAAACCTTAAACAAACCATAAACAAACCTTAAACAAACCTTAAAAAACCTTAAACAAACTTTAAACAAACCTTAAACAAACCATAAACAAACCTTAAACAAACCTTAAACAAACTTTAAGCAAACCTTAAGCAAATCTTAAATAAACCTTAAACAAACTTTAAACAAACCTTAAACAAACTTTAAACAAACCTTAAACAAAATTTTAAGAAACTTTAAACACGCTTTAAACAATCCTTAAACAAACTTTAACAAACCTTAAACAAACTTTAAACAAAACTTATAAAAACCAAAAACAAACTTCAAATAAACCTTACACAAACCTTAAACAAACCTTAAACAAACCTTAAACAAACCTTAAACAAACATAAAAAAAAACTTAAAAAAACTTTAAACAAACCTTAAACAAACCTTAAACAAAACTTAAACAAACTTTAAACAACCCTTAAACAATCCTAAACAAACATTAAACAAACCTTGAACAAAACTTTTAAAAAAAATTTTTAAAATGGAAGAAACCTTAAACAAACCTAAAACAAACTTTAAACAAACTTTAAACAAACCTTAAACAAACCATAAACAAACTTTAAACAAACCTTAAATAAACCTTAGACAAACTTTAAACAAACTTTAAAAACCTTAAACAAACTTTAAATAAACTAAACAAACCTTAAATAAACCTAAACAAACCTTAAACAAACTTTAAACAACCCTTAAACAAACTTTTAACAAATCTTAAACAAACTTTAAACAAACCTTAAACAAACCTTACACAAACCTTAAACAAACCTTAAACAAACCTTAAACAAACTTTAAACAAACCTTTTACAACCCCAGAACAAACCTTAAGGAACCATAAACAAACCTTAAACAAACCTAATGTACATGTACAAACCGTATGTACAGTACAACCCTTACATAATAAACTCGACTCATGTCTCCCTCCACCGTTTGTACAGTACGTGTACAACCCTTACATAAAAAACTAGACTCCCGTCTTCCTCCACCGTATGTACAGTACATGTACAGCCCTTACATAATAAACTAGACTCCTGTCTCCCTCCACCGTATGAGCAGTACATGTACAACCCTTACATAATAAACTAGACTCCCGTCTCCCTGCACCGTATGTACAGTACATGTACAGCCCTTACATAATAAACTAGACTCACGTCTCCCTCCACCGTATGTACAGTACAGTACCCTTACATAATAAACTAGACTCACGTCTTCCTCCACCGTATGTACAGTACAGTACACTTACATAATAAACTAGACTTACGTCTCCCTACACCGTATATACAGTACAGTACCCTTACATAATAAACTAGACTCACGTATCCCTACACCGTATGTGAAGGCAGCTGCACAGATTCCTTGTGGTCAAATTTCTGTCAAACTTCGGTCACAGTTCCACGTTCATTGACATATTTATTCCACACAGGTGCTCATCATTTTGGACAGATGAGTTTAGTAGTCTATATAGTGGTAGAACCAATGGTTGCATATTGAACGGAGAGAAAGATGATGAAGTGCTTCCTGGAGATAAAGAGACATCCATTCTCTCTCTAGGATACAGATAGATCAGAGACATCCATTCTCTCTCTAGGATACAGATAGTTCAGAGACATCCATTCTCTCTCTAGGATACAGATAGATAAGAGACATTCATTCTCTCACTAGGATAGAAATAGATCGGAAACATTCATTCTCTCACTAGGATAGAGATAGATCGGATACATTCATTCTCTCTCTAGGATACAGATAGATCAGAGACATCCATTCTTTCACTAGGATAGAGATACATCAGAGACATCCATTCTCTCTCTAGGATACAGATAGATCAGAGACATTCATTATCTCTCTAGGATACAGATAGATCAGAGACATTCATTATCTCTCTAGGATACAGATAGATCAGAGACATCCATTCTCTCTCTAGGATACAGATAGATCAGAGACATCCATTCTCTCTCTAGGATACAGATAGTTCAGAGACATACATTCTATCTCTAGGATACAGATAGATAAGAGACATTCATTATCTCTCTAGGATACAGATAGATAAGAGACATTCATTCTCTCACTAGGATAGAGATAGATCGGATACATTCATTATCTCTCTATGATACAGATAGATCAGAGGGATCCATTCGCTCTCGTGGATACAGATAGAAAAGAAGGATCCATTCTCTCTCCAGGATACAGATAGATCAGAGAAATCCATTTTTTCTTTAAGATACAGATAGATCAGAGACATCCATTCTCTCTCTAGGAAATAGATAGATCAGAGGGATCCATTCTCTCTCCAAGATACAGATAGATCAGAGATATATATTCTCTCTCTAGGATATAGATAGATCAGATTGATCTATTCCCGCTCTAGGATACAGATAGATCAGAGGGATTCAATCCCTCTCTAGGATACAGATATATGAGAGGGATCCATTCTTTCTCTAGGATACAAATATATCAGAGAGATCCATTCTTTCTCTAGGATACAAATATATGAGAAACATCCATTCTCTCTTTAATATACAGATAGATCCATTCTCTCTATTGGATACAGATAGATCAGAAACGCATATTTTCACTCTAAAATACAGATAGATCAGAGGAATTCATTCTTTCTCCAGGATAGAATAGATCAGAGACCAGATAGATCAGAGGGATACGTTCTCTATCTAAGATTGCAGATAGATCAGAGAGATCCGTTCTTTCTCTAAAATATAGATAGATCAGAGGGCTTCATTCTCTCTCCCGGATAGAATAGATCAGAGACTAGATAGATCAGAGGGATACGTTCTCTATCTAGGATAAAGATAAATCAGCGAGATTCGTTCTTTCTCTAGAATTCTGATAGATCAGATGAGCCCTGTGTTTGTATCACTAAGGTTTAGTTTTGTGTGTTCTTGTTCTAATTAAGGCGTAGGATAGAGAAGGAGGGTTCAAGTAGGATATACTGGTACACTTAGTATACTTGGTACATATACTTAGACTAAGATTGTTTGTGTAATCAAAGGGGGTTCATCAAGAAGATGGGGGGTGGGAGGTCATTGAGGAGGAGATTTGGACTAAAGAGGGGAGGGGGTCAATTGTTCAAGTGTACGGAGGTTAGGATTATTCTCTTGAATGTGTTTGTATGCTAATCCTGAAATGTAATAAAGAGTTTGCGTAAATACTTTTATGTCCTTAAATGCAATGTAAACTTTCTTCATATTCACAACAAACATTTTAATCTTGACACAATTATAAATAGAGATTTTGTGGGAGCAATTCGCCCGTCTTGTTTTACTTTTGGTTATTGAATTGAAGTTTAGGAATTCTGTGGAACGTGGGCGTGTGTCAGGGTGTGTGTTGTCAGTATATGAGTGTGTGCTGGGGTGTTGTGTGGGGGTGTATGTGTGGTCAGTATATGGGGGTGTACGGGGGTGTGGTGTGTCCCAAGAGACAAGTTAAGATCAATATGTCAACGTTATCCTGACACCCTGTCTACTCTACAGCTCAGGATATATACTAAACAACAGTTCTACTCTTCCCCCGGTCAAAGATGATGATTGATCAACCTAAACCCAACCCAACCTAGGAGTATATAGAGGAATATATAGAGGAAACCTAAACCCAACCCAACCTTGGATTAAATAGAGAAATATATAGAGGAAACCTAAACCCAACCCAACCTTGGAGTATATAGAGGAATATATAGAGGAAACCTAAACCCAACCCAACCTTGGAGTATATAGAGGAATATATAGAGGAAACCTAAACCCAACCCAACCTTGGAGTATATAGAGGAATATATAGAGGAACCTTGGAGTATATAGAGGAATATATAGAGGAAACCTAAACCCAACCCACTTTAAGCATCTGTAGAGAGCATAAAAATAAACCCAACTTCAAACCCAAAATTAGATTCTCTGATAATGAATATACATCTAGAAACCGCCTGAACCAGGGAATAATTTTATCTTTAGATCAGGATTATATAATTAGGTTGACGAGTTTAGATCTAATCATGTATTTAGGTCTTTAGCATTGATGAGTGGAGTAATCAATACAGATATATAGAAATCCATTAAATAAAGAAAAAAAATAAAGCATCTGATTAAGGAGTGGAAATTTAATACATATTTTTTTTTGATAAATTGACAAACTTTCTGCCATTTTTTAAATATGTAAGATGAAATCTTTAAAATCAATATTGAATTTTTTTTTGCAAAAAAGCCCAATATGATTGAAAAGATAAATAAATTTTAATTGTTTTAAAGTGATATAAAATTAAGATGCAGAAATGAACAGTTGTCATACTTGAAATAATACACCTGCTTTTCCTGTATTTCATGTTAACCTAGTTTAAAGGGTAAATATATTACTTTATTTCCTTTGCAATTAGAAACATAAGCAGAGACAGAAACAGAAACAGTAAAAAATAAAGGTTCTGAGGCATGAACCGAAAAAGGAACAAAACTGAAATAGAAACAGGAACAGAAACAGGAACAAAAACAGGAACAAAAACAGGAACAGAAACAGGAACATGAACAGGATTATGAACAGGAACAGGAACAGAAACAGGAACAGGAATGGGAACAGGAATAGAAACAAAAATTTGTGTCAAAATTGAAAAGAAAGTCGATAGAAAACTGAGAGCATTCCACTTTTGTATTATTTATTCTTACAACAATCTAATGAATAGAAAAATTAAAACATCCATCTCCTTCACTAAAAAAATTTGAATTTGTCATTTTTAAGATAATATATATATGCTTATGTGTTAATATACATATTGCATTCATAGAGTAATATTTCTGAAGAAAAAAGATATATTAGGATGGTTGAATGGGAATGTGGAGGTGTGAAGGAAAGGAAGAGGTGAGTGGGGAGGCAACGACGGGGAGTAAGAAGGGGTGGGGTGAAGGGGGGGGGGGGTAAAAGATGAGAGACAAGGCAACAGTTTCCAATAATTGTACGGACACTATTGGTATTGTGTTTAGGTTTAGTGGACCTTCTCACGATATACCCATCCTTACTCTTCAATCTTCATTCAGTTCTTCTCTATATACAATATACACAGCAGTAGTTATATAGTTCTTCTAGGATTCAGTTCTTCTCCATATACAATATACATACAGCAGGGGTTATCTAGCTCTACTAGGATTCATGTTCTTTTCTATATACAATATACATACAGCTGGTGATATCTAGTCCTAGGATTCATTCAGTTCTTCTCCATATACAATATATAAATATATATATATATGCATATAGTCCTTCTATGATTTCATTTAGTGCAAATTTTGTTTATTTTCTTCGAAAAATATGCTTTTTTGGGGTGAATTTTGAGTGATCACTTCAAAGAAGTGAAAAGATTAAAGTTAAACCTGGACTGTACTCTGCTCAAGTCTGCAGACCCTTTAATAGAGATTTATGAATAAAGAATTCTCTCTTGTCACCTGATCCCTTTAAATCCCCTTAAATCCCCCTAGTTCAAGTGTAGTTAAGCCCTCAGCGGGGGAAAGTTTAAATTCAATTTAAATTAGGTTTAGTCCTGTCATCTTATTATTGAAAGGAACATCTTTATGTTACAGTTTTCTATGTCAAACAAGAACCGAAAACAACGGAAGAGCCGATTTTGAAACTAATTTTTATTTGTTTTCCTTGACTGAGCTTCATTATTAAGTTCTTTGCCTCATTTTCATGGCATCACGTTAAACTTTAGTAAATTGCACGTCATATTGAAATCTAATATGTTTTTAATCATAACTCATCTTATTGTAGAACTAATGAGAAGAATAGAAATGTTTTTAATCATAACTCATCTTATTGTAGAACTATTGAGAAGAATAGAAATGTTTTTAATTAAAACTTCTCTTATTGTAGAACTATTGAGAAGAATTGAATGTTTTTAATCATAACTCATCTTATTGTGGAACTAATAAGAAGAATAGAATGTTTTAATCATAACTCCTCTTATTGTAGAACTAATGAGAAGAATTGAATGTTTTTAATCATAACTTCTCTTATTGTAGAACTATTGAGAAGAAAAGAAATGTTTTTAATCATAACTCCTCTTATTGTACAACTATTGAGAAGAAAAGAAATGTTTTTAATCATAACTCCTCTTATTGTACAACTATTGAGAAGAATAGAAATGTTTTTAATTAAAACTCCTCTTATTGTAGAACTATTGAGAAGAATAGAAATGTTTTTAAGTAAAACTCCTCTTATTGTAGAACTATTGAGAAGAATAAAAGGTTTTTAATTAAAACTCTTCTTATTGTAGAACTATTGAGAAGAATAGAAGGTTTTTAATCATAACTCCTCTTATTGTAGAACTATTGAGAAGAATAAAAGGTTTTTAATTAAAACTCCTCTTATTGTACAACTATTGAGAAGAATAGAAGGTTTTTAATCATAACTCTTCTTATTGTAGAACTATTGAGAAGAATAAAAGGTTTTTAATTAAAACTCTTCTTATTGTACAACTAATGAGAAGAATAGAAATGTTTTTAATCATAACTCCTCTTATTGTAGAACTATTGAGAAGAATAAAAGGTTTTTAATTAAAACTCTTCTTATTGTACAACTAATGAGAAGAATAGAAGGTTTTTAATTAAAACTCCTCTTATTGTAGAACTATTGAGAAGAATAAAAGGTTTTTAATCTTATTGTAGAACTATTGAGAAGAATGGAAATGTTTTTAATTAAAACTCATCTTATTGTAGAACTATTGAGTAGAATAAAAGGTTTTTAATTAAAACTCCTCTTATTGTAGAACTATTGAGAAGAATAGAAGATTTTTAATTAAAACTCCTCTTATTGTAGAACTATTGAGAAGAATAGAATGTTTTAATTATAACTAATAATAAGGAATTGACTTTTTGTCACAAACTCTGATTTTCTTATCCCTATATCTTTGCATTTCAATGTCGGAGATATTTCAAACTATGAATTATTTTAGATCAAATAATGATAGTTTGAAAAATCAGAGGTTAACACCATCAGGTTGCAAAGATATGACGATTAGAAAATCAGAATTTGTGGCTAAAACTTAGTTCCTTTTCTTTTCTCATGCTAGTGCTTAAAATCAAAATCAGAGAAGCTACAAGGTCACAAATTCGTAAGATTAATCTTGCATAAACTTTACCAGCCCCTGTCTAGTTTACAGTGTAAAGGTGTCTATTATAACTAGTTAACTGGATAATAAGTTTTATGCTTGGAAATTGAAACTTTTCATGCAAAAAGAAAGATATTTAGAGAAAAAAATTCTGAATTAAATTTTATTTGATCTTTTCCAATCTTCGATTTAAAAAAAATCATTATTATCAGTTTTAGATATTTTGAAAAAAATCATTTTGTCATCGATGATATTTCTAAATCTTAGCAACTTTTCAATAAACGATTATTGCTTTAATCCAAGATTACAACAGAAACTAAATTCACTCTAAAACTTTTCTCAAAATATGTACATACTACATGCATTTAAAGAAAAAGATATAAAAAGTTGATAACATGTTCTGTTCGTAATAAAATGATATATTATTATATTCCATATTAACCTTATCAGTTAAAGCTTCTATATGCTTTAATCTAAATATGTTCCAGTGGAATATACAGAGTTCACTATTTGTAGTTTAAATGTTTTCAGCGCGACAACTTTTCAGAAAATAATTCATATTATAATAATAACTAGCTGAAGTAACCGGCGTTGAAGGTGGAATTTTAAAAATCAAATTTTGATTTTTTTGGCCTTTGTTTCCCCCTGTGTACTCAAGGGTTTCTTTTAAAAAATCAGCCCATTCTGTCCAGCCGTTTGGCCAGTTATAGATAACATACCAACAAATATAAATATGTGAGTGAAGATAAAGTAAATTTCAAACTAGTTTAAATGTTAATTTTTTACAGTGTATGTACAAATTAAAAAGCAGTAATACATTATATATTTACAATTACAGACACTTGTTTGCGCACTAGAAAAGTCTTCAGACTGTATCAGTTCATTGTATTTGAATTATACGTAGCCTGAAAAAAATATTAAAAACATAAATATGGATTTAAAAGATGGTTTAAAGTTCACTGATAAACTTTCTCCAGATATTCAGTTTTCGGTTTGTTTTCGTTTACGAAGCAACTATGAAACAGAAAAATATCCTCCCGGCAATAATTGATCGAATTGATACCATCCATCATAATATAATAAAATAATAAAAAAAAATTATTGTAGGAATCGTATGAACCTCAACCATGGATGAATGTACTAATCTTAATAAAATGTTAGTTTTGAATAAGAAAATATGCAATCTTCCTTAACACTATAGCTTTTAATCTTTTTCAATATGTTACTGGACATTGGAGAAAATAATATTACTAAAATGAATTGAATTTTGATAAAATTATGAAAATAAATTTATCCCCCGGGTGCAGATGATTTCTTTACCAATAATATCCAAGGGTTGTGATAAATGTTTTTATTTAATGAAAATGTTCCACCCACACCTTCTCCCACAACCCAACATTCACCCCCCCCCATACACATACAACCCCCCCTTCTGCAACAAGACTGGGCTGAGCGCCGCAGAAATCAATGGGTCGAGCAATGCAACCACACAACCATACTTTACATAATCCTAATCATTTGACCTAGCTAATAATGAAATTACACACTTTTATAATTACTTTTGCAACAATAAACATTTTAATAATATTGTGGAACGGTATTAAGTTATCAACCCCTTGCAATTAATTAGTGTTTAGGATTTGTTAACGACTATATCGGAAGAATTTATCAAATGTCGTCTTGACAATTTTTTAATGAGTTTTATACTATATTACGTAAATTTCAGTATTTGCGAAAATAAATAAATAGCCATGAACATGCGGGAACAGTTTTAAAGAGTTCCTTATAATCATTTTATTAAAAAACTAAATATCTGCAACATTCCATAATTCCATTATCAGAAAGTGAAGAATACGACATTTAATGA
This sequence comes from Eurytemora carolleeae, assembly GCF_000591075.1. Taxonomy (NCBI): domain Eukaryota; kingdom Metazoa; phylum Arthropoda; class Copepoda; order Calanoida; family Temoridae; genus Eurytemora; species Eurytemora carolleeae. The sequence goes on along the minus strand of NW_019396060.1, from coordinate 222,843 downwards.
ATTCTTTCAATGTATTCGTTATTAAGGGTTTCACTGCAGTTGAACGGGCCGGCTCTGAAGTGTCACCAGTTTACCATATTCTTAAGGATTTTGCGTCACAAAACTGAGGGAAAGGGAAGGGGTAAAAAATTCGTATTTTAGGCGCTTTAACCCCCCCCCCCCCCCACCCCATTACGAGAAAAGTTTAGTACTGTGGACAACCCTGTATAGTGTATCTTTAGTTAACATGAAGTGAGCTAGAGTGAGTTTATATTATATAAATATATTCCCTAATATAGTTTATAAATGTGTCCATTTCTATACTTCATGAATAATTCATATATTTAGTGAAAAGGAAATAGATCCCGATGTATAGGTTGAGAATTTGTCTTCTTGTGGTCTGGTGGGGCTCTTTTACTTCAGACAGAGGGAGGGAAGGCAAACGCATCTACATTTATTTTTAATCTTTAAAAAGACTACTTTGAAAGTAGCTTAAGTCTGCCTACTATGATAAAATGAAAAAATATGATTTTGATTTGATTAAAATCAATTAAAAAAGTCTTTGTAGTAATTTTTGTATTTAACCCATGCACATTGTACATGCAAGTCAAGCATTTGCGGTTCAGAGTGTATTTGGTTGAGGTTGCCTTCCCTCCTTTTATAGATCTATAGATCTCAAATATATTATATATTTATTCCTCCACTTCAGTATATTAAATCCAGATACAGAACATCGATATAACATATTAGTTTATTTTATAGGAGCAAGATTTTACTGAGGGCTGGGGGGGGGACGTAGAATTGCAGGCCAACTCTTCCCTACATTTTCTATTCCTGTACCCCTGCGCTAGTCCTTGTTCTTAGGTTCTCCTGGTTGTGGTACGATGGTGAATTTTGGTATGATTTGTTGCAGAAGAATAATAGATTTGGTTTAAAGGTATTTTTTGGGGGTCGACAATATGCTTAGTTTGGTCGTGTGGCTAGAGAACCAAAAGGTTTAGTTTAGAAGTGTGGCTGAGGGAGACTATTCAAGTTTGGTAGTTTTGTGTTATTTTTATGTTAGTTTTGTGTATGGCTATATGGCGTCTAAAAGTTTGGTTTGGCGGATGGCTAAGGGCCTAAAAGTTTGGCTTGGTGGTATGGCTAAGGGGTCTAAAAGTTTGGTTTGGTGGTATGGCTAAGGGGCCTAAAATTTTGGTTTTGTGGTATGAATAAGGGGCCTAAAAGTTTGGTTTGGTGGTATGGCAAAGGGGCCTAAAAGTTTGGATTGATGGTATGGCTTACGGGCCTAAAAGTTTGGTTTGATGGTGTGGCATGGGAGACTATTTAGGTTTAGTTGGCTGATGGACTGTTGATATGGTTTGGTGTTGTAGCTAGGATGATCATAGGTTTGGTTTGGTGGTGTGGAGGACTACAGGTTTGGTTTCGTTGTGTGTGGGGACTGTGCTTTTGTGGTGTGGGGGCCTTTAGGATTGGTTTGGTGGTGTGGGGGACTATGGTTTGGTTGTGTGGGGGACTATGGTTTGATTGTGTGGGGGACTATGGTTTGGTTGTGTGGGGACTATGATTTGGTGGTGTGGGGGACTATGGTTTGGTGGTGTGGCGGACTATGGTTTGATTGTGTGGGGGACTTTGGTTTGGTTGTGTGGGGACTATGATTTGGTGGTGTGGGGGGACTATGGTTTGGTGGTGTGGGGGACTATGGTTTGATTGTGTGGGGGACTTTGGTTTGGTTGTGTGGGGACTATGATTTGGTGGTGTGGGGGGACTATGGTTTGGTGGTGTGGGGGCTTATGGTTTGATTGTGTGGGGGCTTTTGGTTTGGTTGTGTGGGGACTATGGTTTGGTGGTGTGGGGGACTATGGTTTGGTGGTGCGGGGGACTATATGATGTAGCAATCTCTGAGCTGTAATCTAATAACTCCCCCACAAAGGATATTATAAGAGAATTTACTGAACAAGACGTTAGTTAGACTCTTAATCATCGTTTGACAGTTGATTAGAGTGTGCCCTACTGCAGTACAGTGTACTACAGGGAATATACATTATAGATACTTCTATTGTCTTCTTATACAGCGATATATTGACAAATGACAGAGACACAAAGGGATAAAGTAACTTTAGACTATGAAATTAAGAATAGAATAGACAAAAATCTTATTTCCAATGAATTGCTTTTTAGGCCTACATGTCTTATTATATAATCTATTATTATTCCATATTCTTAGTTTTCAACGACGGAATTTAAAAATAATTCACCAATAAGCAACAACAGAAAGTAATAAACCAGTTTTATCAGTTTAAAAGATAGATGATATTACATAATAAAATTAAAATCAAGATTAAAAACATATCTACTGTATAGGATTGTAAAGATATAGGGATTAAAAAACACATTTATGGCAAAAACACATTTAAATGAAGGCGTAAGTAAAGTTTTATATTTAATCAAGACTTTGTAATTGTGTTGATGAGCCTCTAACCTTTAACTTTTGAAATATAACGAAGAATAAACTCCATATTTCAGAAACTTCATAATTTGTGGGTAAACCTAGCTGTATTTCTTAAACAATGTACAGGGCTAACCACAAAATATAAAACTTGAAAAACTTGAAAAAAAAACTTGGCTGTATGTTTCTTATGTTTTTAAGATTCTCTATTTATTAAACATTGTACAGGGTTAATTACAAAATATAAAACTTTGATATAACAACCTGGGTCTCTTAGAATATCATCATCTAAGACTTAAACTTGGTCTTTCCATAAAATACAGTGGTAATATTTACAGAAAAATTATATTTTTGAAAGTATTCATCAAAATAAAACAACTTTGTTCTTAGATGGTTCTTGGAAGGTGCTCTTGTATTCTCAGATTGAATTCCTGATGCTAGAACTGTTTTGAAGGATCTCCAACTATAAAATAAACACTGGAGGGCAAACTACTAGACCTGGAACCCGGAGAAGGAAAACAAAACGGAAACCAGGAGAATTAATTAGAAGTTGAATTATTCTAGGTTTTAATACAACTCAGGAGAAAACTATATTCTAACTTAAACACTTTACTAACTATAGTAAACAATATGCATAAATATCGAGTTTACATTAGAGTTTGAAGAAAAAAGGTGAAATTTTAATGAAATAGATTAAAATCCTAAATTTTTAGATTGTAAAAACATTAGTTTAAAAAATATAAGGTAATGATTCTTTATTAATCATTAAAGGCCCTTAGTGTGCAAATATATTGGGATTAGAACATCTTAGTTTTAGGCAAATATTTAGAACCTTGATCTGTAGAATATAATCTCACATCTAGTATTATGAATCCATTAACGATATTGAATATTGTAAAGATGGAATATATTCATTTTCCCCCCGGGGAACTAGCTAAAGAGGATACTTTGACCAGAAAGTGTCTTTTGTCCGGTTTAATGAATTATTCATGAGAACCCAAAATACCCTGCCAGGGATACCCACTACCCTGAGATACCCTGCCAGGGATACCCACTACACTGAGATACCCTGCCAGGGATACCCACTGCACTGAGATACCCTGCCAGGGATACTCATTACCCTGAGATACCCTGCCAGGGATACCCACTACACTGAGATACCCTGCCAGGGATACCCACTACCCTGAGATACCCTGCCAGGGATACCCACTACCCTGAGATACCCTGACAGGGATACCCACTACACTGAGATGCCCTGCCAGGGATACCCACTGCACTGAGATACCCTGCCAGGGATACTCATTACCCTGAGATACCCTGCCAGGGATACCCACTACACTGAGATACTCTGCCAGGGATACCCACTACCCTGAGATACCCTGACAGGGATACCCACTACACTGAGATGCCCTGCCAGGGATACCCACTGCACTGAGATACCCTGACAGGGATACCCACTAAACTGAGATGCCCTGCCAGGGATACCCACTACACTGAGATACCCTGCCAGGGATACCCATAACACTGAGATACCCTGCCAGGGATACCCACTACCCTGAGATACCCTGCCAGGGATACCCACTACCCTGAGATACCCTGCCAGGGATAAGGAGAGGAAATAGAGGACGGGAAGGATAATCACTGAAAGAAGAGAAGGATAAGGACTGAAGAGAGGATGATAAGGACGAAAGGGATAAGGATAAGAACTTAAGGTAGAAGGATACAGAATGAAGGGAGAAGGATAAGGACTTAAGGGAGAAAGATAAGGGCTGAAAAGAGGAGGATAAGGACTACAGGGATAAGGATAAGAAATTAAGGTAGAGGGATACAGAATGAAGGGAGAGGGATAAGGACTGAAGAGAGGAGGATAAGGATTAAAGGGATAAGGATAAGAACTTAAGGTAGAAGGATACAGAATGAAGGGAGAAGGATAAGGACTGAAGAGAGAGGGATAATGACTGAAGAGAGAAGGATAAGGACTGAAGAGAGAAGGTTAAGGACTGAAGGAGTAAAGAATAAGGACTGAAGAAAGTAGGATAAGGATAAAGGAGTAAAGAATAAGGACTGAAGAGAGAAGGATAAGGATTAAGGAGTAAAGAATAAGGACTGAAGAAAGTAGGATAAGGAGGGGGAGAATAAAAATATTATTTTGTAGATTTATGATGAATCTGGTGTTAATGTGTTCCATGATTGAGGTTTCCATAACAAGGTTACAAGCTTCATTGCACTCCTTTACCCCCCACACACAATATCAGGGGCTTAGATCCACCTCCCCCCACCAAGATGTGCACATGTTGCCATGCAAAGAAAATATGTTTCGTTTTCAACCATTGCACTCTTTTTTTTTGGAAAGAAATTACTTCTGTACACAAGGCCAAAAATGTATAATGTCTGTACTTGAATTTCGAAAGTCCTACCCCATGGTTCTACTGAACTATCACGAAATCCCAAAACTGGTTTTAAAAAAATGAAAAAGAATTTAAAACATTTCAAGTAAAACGAATATTTCTTTACATCCTCCCCCCTCTCCTCTGTTTCTGTAGATTTTTGTTGTTGCCCCTGTGAATGGTGGGTGGTTATGACATTTTCAACACCATTACTCACAGTACAACATGTAAAAACATCTATATGCTAATGGGAAATACAACATACAAAACATAAACAATTCTATACGAGACATTAGTCAGTTCTCCTTACAGCTACTTTAACAGCAGACAACAGTTATATAACAGATACATCAAATATACAGACAGAAATCTAAATTTTAATGAAACAATATATTTATTTTAACATTAGATTGTAATAAATTGAAGAGAGAAAACATTGATTATTTTACAATACGAGTCATATATTGCAGCTTTCTGAATTTGTATGGACGCTATGTTCTTCAGTATAAGTCGATTTTAACAATTTTCTCCTTATAGACGCAACAGATAGAATTAAGATTAGTAGCGATCAAAAGCGAGTATTTTTCGCCGTCAGACTATACCCCCTTTCATTTTTCGCGAACACTCCAAATACATAAAAGATTCATAACACCAACAGTAGTAGAACAGTAGATAACAGATGAATAACAACAGCAGTAGACAACATTGCAGTAGAACAGAATATAACAGATTCATAACAGCAACGGTAGACAACACTGAAGTAGAACAGTAGATAACAGATTCATAACAGCAATGGTAGACAACACTGCAGTAGAACAGTAGATAACAGATTCATAACAGCAACGGTAGACAACACTGAAGTAGAACATGTATAACAGATTCATAACAGCAATGGTATACAACACTGAAGTAGAACAGTAGATAACAGATTCATAACAGCAATGGTAGACAACACTGCAGTAGAACAGTAGATAATAGAGGCATAAAAACAAAAGACAACACTGCTGTAGAACAGTAGATAACAGATTCATAACAGCAACGGTAGACAACACTGCAATAGAACAGTTTTATACCAGATGCATAACACCTGCAATAGACAACACTGCAGTAGAACAGTAGATAACAGATAAATAACAACAGCGGTAGACAACACTGCAGTAAAACAGTAGATAACAGATTCATAACAGCTGCAGTAGACAACTCTGCAGTAGAACAGTAGATAACAGATTCATAATGAACTAAATTGTCTGGAAATGATCAAATTATAGATTTTGAGAAAACACTTCTGTGATACTGCAAGGATAATCATCCATATGTTGTTTTTTTATTCGTCTCTTTATCCACCGATAATGATATATATTACATCTACCCCATAATATTTTATTACATAATCCACCATTTAATTTCTATCCGTGATCTTTAAAAAAAAAAATCATTTTTGAGTTTAAAACTTAATTTGCTTTTTGAATCTGTTCATTACGCCTTCAGTCGTACACAGTACTCACCATTTTCTTTGAATATTTTATAAATATTCTCTTGGTGAACTTTAAATCATAGAAAAATAACTTAAAACTTCAATTTAAAAGTTTACGCTTCGGATATCGAGTCATGTCAATGTGGCTAAGCACAATCCCAGCTAAAAGTTTTAACCTCACACTTGTTTTTCCAACCTCACTTCTAAATATTGTATCTATTCTTCGTCTCGGTTTCCCCACTCTCTTCCTGTCCCTGGACAAATCTTGAAACGTATAAAGATGTTTTAAGATAGAAAATCCAGAGTTTGAACTAACTTTAAGCTCGATGATCACGGAAGACCAAGAAAACAAAATGCTTAGATTTAGGAAACACAAGGCGTTAGAGATTTTCTTGCGCTTTCTAATTTTACTTTTTAACCGTTAAACAGTTTGGAATTTCGGTAAATAAAACTTGTAGGGTAAATATGGCAGACTATTTTAGCTTTAAGTCTCAAACTTTATGTTTTGACCTATTTTTACTGAAAAGTTTGGAAGCATTATCAGTATAGATAAAAATAAAAATAAAAATGTAGGTATTCTCGGTTTCCGAAATATAGACTTTTCTCTACAAATTTCTAAAGATTTAGCGTCAGTATTCTTCACTTTACTCTTTCTGCTCTTAAGGCACTTAGTTGGCCGGAACTAGGACGAAGTAAATAGGAGAGGATGGGAGCAGGAACTATTGAGTTTGGGAGGAGAAACTAGGACGAAGTAAAGAGAGTATGGGAGGAGAAACTAGGAAGAAGTAAAGATAGTATGGGAGGAGAAACTAGGACGAAGTAAAGATAGTATGGGAGGAGAAACTAGGACGAAGTAAAGAGAGTATGGGAGGAGAAACTAGGACGAAGTAAAGAGAGTATGGGAGGAGAAACTAGGACGAAGTAAAGAGAGTATGGGAGAAGAAACTAGGACGAAGTAAAGAGAGTATGGGAGGAGAATAAAGAAATTAGAGAACATTACTGGGATTACTCCTGAACACATAAACTCTGCAGGACTAGTGATAAATATTCTCAAGGTGGAGTACTAAACCATCCTTAGAGCAACTAAATCACAGGAAGCATTACAGTTCCTAGGATATATTACAGTTCCTAGGATATATTACAGTTCCTAGGATATATTACAAGGAATTAAGTTAGTCCCATTGCAACCATCGCCCAGTTTAACTGTAAGCATTGAAAAATGTATCAGATGTAAAATTACTGATAAAAATATTCGACCTCTCGTCCCAAAAATATTGTTGATCAAAACTTGAGGTAAAAAAACCTAATTTTCTCTAGTAAAACAAGAAAATTTTACCGGAAATTACGTCCTGGTTTTTGGAATGGTGGGACTTTTTTCCTCATTTTTCCATAGAACTTTTTTGGCGGTTACCTAAAATTTCTGCCAAAGATCTTTATACATCCATGGATGTAGCATCTTTTGTTCTGCAGTGTACTATCTCTGGGCGGTAATGTAAACACAAGACGGATGTCGAAGCTGACATGGGATCCATTTTTCACACAAAAAATCAATGAAATATTCTGGTCATAGGAAACTGTTATGTGAATTATCAAAATTATCAAAATTTAATGCTTTAAACCTCCTCGGATACTAAATGAACACTGATGCATCTATTATTGTTTACAAATTCCGCCCAGAGAGAACTGGTTTCAATATGTATACACAACTGCAATTAACTTTGATACATCTATAGGGTGTCATCCCTAGATACATATATAGTTTGTCATCCCTAGATACATCTTTAGGGTGTCATCCCTACATGATATCTGAATGAATTATTCTAGAGTACAATAATGATAATATGGTAAAGGGTTGGTTCTCCCTCCCTTCTCCTGACTAAATAAAACCAGGTTTTGGTCCCTTGAGAACAGGCTCCCAAGGGGTTGTACATTTATATATTTGTTATGATTATTATTTCTAGAATTGTGTCCGAGGGATGTTATCTCACACTGATTAACCTCAGGAAGGATAATATAAAGTTTAGACCGAATCCCATTGTATAACGACGAAAAGAGATTTTAAAAACCATCAACAAAAACCTACCTACATAAAGAATCTAAATAAAATGCAAGAAAGATCGACCTTAAAATTGTAAAAAAATGATAAAATTAAAGAAGATGTTGTCCACAACAAAATCAAACCTTAAAAATGTTTTCAAATGACATTTTAAATTTTGTGAACTTATAGTTAAAATTTTCAAGTAGGCTTGTAGTTTAAAAATAGACAAATTGAATAATAAGTAAATAAGGTAATAAAGAAAATGGAGAAAATAGTTTTGAATGAAAAAAAAGATGTTAGGATGAATAAAATAATGGATGAACAGGAAAAGGAATGGAAGGATTGATAATAGAAAAAATTGATAAACGAAGAGTCTACATAAGAAAGTTCATGAAAAAAAAGATTCTGGAGAAAAACATTGAAATGACATCTTGGGAAAAGATGGAAGTGTGGATAAAAGGATGTGAGGATGTTAGTATGGATAAAAGGATGTGAGGATGTTAGTATGGATAAAAGGATGTGAGGATGTTAGTATGGATAAAAGGATGTGAGGATGTTAGTATGGATAAAAGGATGTGAGGATGTTAGTATGGATAAAAGGATGTGAGGATGTTAGTATGGATAAAAGGATGTGAGGATGTTAGTATGGATAAAAGGATGTGAGGATGTTAGTATGGATAAAAGGATGTGAGGATGTTAGTATGGATAAAAGGATGTGAGGATGTTAGTATGGATAAAAGGATGTGAGGATGTTAGTATGGATAAAAGGATGTGAGGATGTTAGTATGGATAAAAGGATGTGAGGATGTTAGTATGGATAAAAGGATGTGAGGATGTTAGTATGGATAAAAGGATGTGAGGATGTTAGTATGGATAAAAGGATGTGAGGATGTTAGTATGGATAAAAGGATGTGAGGATGTTAGTATGGATAAAAGGATGTGAGGATGTTAGTATGGATAAAAGGATGTGAGGATGTTAGTATGGATAAAAGGATGTGAGGATGTTAGTATGGATAAAAGGATGTGAGGATGTTAGTATGGATAAAAGGATGTGAGGATGTTAGTATGGATAAAAGGATGTGAGGATNGGGAGGAAGGACCATGTATGTATATTCAAGATGTCTAACTAACTCCTTTTGTTGAGCTCTACACAAGAATATTAAGATAAAGAAGAAAGGAAAAGAATGCATAAAAAATATTATCATAAATAAACAATTTTTTACAAGAAAAACAATAACAACTCATATAATCGATGATTTAAAAAGATGGAGAACGGTTCGGAAGAGGGTGAATTTAAAAAGAACAATATTTTTTACTTCCTCCCCTAGTTAGATATGGAAGGATGGAGGGGGGGGAGGATTGACCATTTTCTAGTATCTATCTATCATCTCTAGAGAATATTAATCTAGCAATCTTATGAAGTAATCATCATAGAGGTGAATATCTTTTATATAAACCATAATACTTTTAGGGCGCTTCACATTCACATTTTTATCCTTTAAATGTTGCTTTTCAATCCGCTATTAGTTTTCAGACCATTAAAGTAAAACGGTGTAGATTTTTCCATTTACATTGATGGATTTCCAATAAAAATATATCGCCACTTTTTCTTTGCTAAATCTTTTTTAACTTTGACCGGCCATAAACCTTCTCTGGGGTCATGTGAGAAATTTTGTACCCCCTTAAATGTTGTCTTTTGTAGGGTTTTTACTGAGATGGCAAAGAATGACATAAGTTAGCAGCAGCAGATTAATGATTGTGGGGCCTTGAACACGTCAAACTAAAGTAAATGTTTTCAATTATAACTTTTCTTCTTGAGTAACTTTTGAAATTTGGAAATTCTATTATGTAACCGAATAAAATTGATTTTCTCATACTTGTGCATAAAATCAAAGCTAGAGGAGCTAGGAGGTCACAAAGTCATACCAATAAGAACGCATAAATGTTACCTTTTCCCTCTGTCTAGTTCACAGTGTGGCCTTCCCAATTTTTGAATTATTCGAGTACAGTTCAGTTTCTTTATTCTTCAAAAAACTTATGAACCCAGCTTTGCCTGGAAACCTTCCAAGCAATCTATTCACCAACTAACGAGACCAGACTGACTTTGAAGTGTTGTCATGTCTTGGCCCAGCTGCTTGTTTGTAGCTATGGTTTCAGTAATTGGCAACAGAAATTTTAAATAATTCATTAATTATAGCATCTCTCCATGATGCTCTAATCTAAAGACAAACATCTCTACAAATCGAGAGACAAATTTCCTTCTCTATTCCGAAGATTTACTGCACTTTGTCTAGTCTCAAAGGTTTCCGAACAAATTTACTGAGAATGAGAATGAGAATGAGAATGAGAATGAGGATGAGAATGAGAATGAGAATGAGAATGAGGATGAGAATGAGAATGAGAATGAGGATGAGGATGAGAATGACTATAGGTTTAGGACCAATTTTTCTAATCGTTTCTAATCGTTAAAATATCTAATGAGCACATTAACTAATAATGTAGAACGATTGACCCTTCATTTATAGATTGGTTTATCCAATTCAGAACGGTAACCTTTGATCCTTAGTTTGATTAGATAGATAGATAGATAGATAGATAGATAGATAGATAGATAGATAGATAGATAGATAGATAGATAGATAGATAGATAGATAGATAGAGAGATACATTGGTTTACGTAAAACTGCCTAATTTCGCTGATCAATTTAACTTCAGCTGCTTTTAACATTTCTCAGTAAAATATTATATTGAAAATAATATCCTGGAGAGTAGGACTTGCAGCAGATTATTAATCGTCAATCTTCAGATTAACTGATATTAAATTATTAAAATTTGAATTATTCATAATTTATTCTAAACCGGTCGGATCATATTCAAGGACTGAAATGAATGTTTAATAGACTTAAATTGTTGGTATTATTATATCTTAATAGAACTGTAAAACTATCCAATAATAGTTTTCCAAGTTCAAAGTTGATAACATAAATACACGGATTAATGATTTATCTATCTATCCGTCTACCCCCCTCCTCATCAATCCCCCCTGTTGTCTCTACCCCTGTGTTTTCGCAAGGGTGGATAAAAGGGGGAATATTGCCAACTTTGACACAATGTTTAGCTTAGATTTTATATAATAGTTTTCTAGGGATTAATAACTTGGAAAACTTTGCTCAAGGGAATTGAATTTAAAGAAACAATTTTGAATAGATTTGAATACGCATAAACCCCCCCCCCCCCACTCCTCCTTTAGGATCTCTTTTCTCCATTTCACCTGTATATTTAACCCCGCCCCCCACACACTCCTCCTTTAGGATCTCTTTTCTCCATTTCCCCCTGTATATTTAACCAACACAACAAATTGTCTTTTAATAACTTTTAATTTTTCTATATTGACTTTAACCGAACTTTTCCTTGTAAGATTTAAAACACATGTTTTTAATTGGACAAATCTCTAAATATATTCAATATTTAAATTAGATCATTTAGAGAAGAAATTACTGCGTAACAACTGCTAATTTGACTTTTAGTTAATGATTTAATTTTACTATTTTTTAATTTCTAGAACGATAGACAATATTAATAAAAAGAGAAGTGAGTGCCCCTGGCCCAGGAAACGGATGGTCCTCGTCCAAAATTTAGGACTTTGAATTTATTTCCAGTGTGCGTCCATCTACTTGGAGTAGATAGGACGCACATAGATCACCATAGATCATTCAATATAAGATGCATATATTTCATTAATTAACTTAACATAACATAGTAGTTTGTGAATATGTAAAATATACGTAAAAACAAAGTAGTTTGTGAATAGGTAAAATATACGTAATTACATAGTAGTTTGTGAATAGGTAAAATATACGTTATTACATAGTAGTTTGTGAAGAGGTAAAATATACGTAATAACATAGTAGTTTGTGAATAGGTAAATTATACGTTATAGCATGGTAGTTTGTGAATAGGTAAAATATACGTAATAACATAGTAGTTTGTGAATAGGTAAATTATACGTTATAACATGGTAGTTTGTGAATAGGTAAAATATACGTAGTAACGTAGTAGTTTGTGAATAGGTAAAATCTACGTAATAACATAGTAGTTTGTGAATAGGTAAAATATACGTAATAACATAGTAGTTTGTGAATAGGTAAAATATACGTAATAACATAGTAGTTTGTGAATAGGTAAAATATACGTTATAATGTAGTAGTTTGTGAATAGATAAAATATAGGTTTTTTTTAAACTTGGTAATTCTTTGGTCGTCTTCTTTTCAAATCTTGCTAATTAGTTAAATACATTGGTCGTCTTATTTTCAAATCTTGGTAATTAGTTAAATACATTGGTCGTCTTATTTTCAAATCTTGGCAATTAGTTAAATACATTGGTCGTCTTATTTTCAAATCTTGGTAATTAGTTAAATACATTGGTCGTCTTATTTTCAAATCTTGGTAATTAGTTAAATACATTGGTCGTCTTATTTTCAAATCTTGGTAATTAGTTAAATTCATTGGTCGTCTTATTTTCAAATCTTGGTAATTAGTTGAATTCATTGGTCGTCTTATTTTCAAATCTTGGTAATTAGTTGAATTCATTGAACGTCTTATTTTCAAATTTTGGTAATTGGTTAAATTATTGGTCGTCTTATTTTCAAATCTAGGTATTTAGTTAAATTCGTTGGTCGTCTTATTTTCAAATCTTGGTAATTAGTCAAATTCGTTGGTCGTCTTATTTTCAAATCTTGGTAATTAGTTGAATTCATTGAACGTCTTATTTTCAAATTTTGGTAATTGGTTAAATTATTGGTCGTCTTATTTTCAAATCGGTATTTAGTTAAATTCGTTGGTCGTCTTATGGTATTTAGTTAAATTCGTTGGTCGTCTTATTTTCAAATCTTGGTAATTAGTCAAATTCGTTGGTTGTCTTGTGACGTCGTGTAAAATTGATACATTTCTCTGTTGCCACCTATTGTACTTGATAGTCTATTTAGGGATTATAAACTTCTAGGCTTCCCTGGCTCTTTCTTGCAATAAATTTAACATTTTGATATTTTTAAGACGGCAAATATTTCTTTCGTTTAGCAATGTAAAATGTCGCTAATTTTTTCTGTTTTTAATGATTTTCAAAACTGTTGAGAATACAAATCTATCTCTGGCATAATTTTTAAATTAGCCATCCTTTAACCCCTCCCTGGGTTCATGTGAGTTATAACACACACAATTTGGACCTGATCATGGTTCAGTCGTTTTGACGTTTATTGGATACACACAGACAGACAAACAGACAAGCCAAATATAAAATAAATGAATAAAGAAAAAAAATGAAAGAACAAAATATGAAAAAATAACGCAGAAGAAAAAGAACAAGAAAAATTGAAAAATAGGAAAATGCAAAAGAAAATAAGAAAATAAGAAAATTAGATAACAGAAGAAAAATAAATTTATTGAATAAGAGGAATGGAATACGAGAAAAATGTTACTGTGAGATTGAAAATGTATATTTAGAGAGGTTGGGTGATTTTTATAAATTAGATATATCTTTTAAGGTTGTGCTTTTTTTACAACATTAACCAACTTATTTACTCTTTTGCCATTTAAAGTGTTGAAACTTTAATATTTAAGGTCTAAAAAATGTCTTCTTCCATGAATAATACCAAAGAGAATAATAAATCAAACATTATTAACAGTATTATTATAATAAAGTTGATTTCAAACCAAAATACAATTGAGTAAAAGATTTTTTAGCAAAATAAACCGCAAAAAGTCTTTAAAATATATTACTTGATATGGAAGAAGACATTCAAAACTATTCACGAACTGTCTTGTTTCGTGGGACACTCTGTATGAAAAGTTGCATAATTTTTCAATAATTTAAATGTCACCTTGTTCTTTGATTTTACCTCCCTAACACATTTATACCGCTTGTGTTGCCCCTAGACAATAAACATGCACATTTTAGATTTTTTTTAGCTTTAGTTTTTCAATAGTGACAAAATTTCATTGATTTTTGCATTAGAGACTACACCTTTGGGATCCCTGTGAGCATATGAGGTTTGAAAATATTTCCATATTCCCTTGGTTAAACCTTTTTATAGATAAATTTCGTTTCATTCTAGTGATGAATACATTCACTAATCTATATAATAAAGCTCTTCGCTCATATACTGTATATATTTGTATGAATTTATATTTATATTTTTTCTTCAAAATTCGGATTGCTTTTATTCCACGGCCCGGCTACGTCGGGCATTTCAGCTAGTCTATAAAATAAAGCTCTTCACTCATATATATGTTAGCTGTAGCTGGCCAAACAGCTGGACCGAATTGGCTGACATTTTTTAGGGAACCCATGGGTACATAGGCTAAAAAATTTGATTTTTTTTCAAAATTAATTTTTTTAATTCCACGGGCAACGCCTGGCACTTCAGCTTGTATTACATATATCAAGATATGTCCTTATATCTATATTTCAATGTTATATATATGTATATATATTTATATATATATATATATTCTCTATAGACTGAATGACTAATGATCCCAACCATTACAAATTACTTAAAGATAAAGAGAGAAAGGAAATAGACATAAGGAAGGAGACCCGCAGATCTAGAATACATACATCAATACAAGAAATATATTTTTACAAACTATATTAATGGAATATTTAGGTACTTTGTGGACTACAGTTGGGCAAAATAAACATTTAATTAGATATTATTAATATATATATCGTAGAAAAAATGTAATACAATTACAACAGTGCATAAAAAAATATCAAATGTTCTCAGAATAGTTAAATAGTTTTGTTTTATTAAACTCCTTGTAAATAAAGACTTCGCCATAAACTCTGACTTTCTAATCTCTATATCTTTGCTGCCTAATGTCGTAGACCTTAGATATTTCAAACTATGAATTCTGTTAGATCAAATAATCTATGTTTGAAATATCAAAGGTTTACACCATCAGGTTGCAAAGATGGATTAGAAAATTTGAGTTTGTGACAAACAATCAATTTCTATATAAAAATATCGAAAACTTCTTCTGTCATCAATATGGTTGTTAAAAAAAGAGACAATCACAGAAAATGTTCAGGGAAACTCCAAAACTTAAATGCTCTTTGTGGAAAAAAATACTTATCTAATTCACTTTACCAACTAAATAACATTAGCTCAGGACAGTTTATTTTAAATCTTGTATTCTCAGTTTATCTTTGTTTAGTTTAATTATGCGGGGTCTCGAAACATTGTATTTGGTAAACTCTAGTAAACTCTAGTATACTCTAGACAGATTGGATGATAAATATTCTATGCTAATGGATGAGAGTGGATGACAATGCAGGATTTGGATAATATTCATTCAATTGGATGAACACTGTGGATAGGAATATAGTCATCTTTCATCGATTCATATACTCCCTCCCCATACCTTTCCTTTTACCTATCCACCTCCCTCCATCCCTCCCACCCTCCCTCACCACCCTTTCCTTCCTTTCCTTCCTTTTACCCTAATCATAACCCTCTATACTCGCGTCAATTTTACCATTTACTTAACCCCTCCTCCTCACAAAACCCTTCCCTTTTGCTCTAAACGTTTGAGGCATTTTTGAAAAATGTTTACATTCATTCATTCATGTTGACCTTTAATTTTACTTCACTAACTCACTTATATATTTGTAGCCCTAGATTCATGTACATTTTGTGACTATAAAGCACTTATTTTCAACATTAGCTTTTGAACAGTAATTGGTAAAACTTTCATCTACTTTCAATCTTTAGATCACTGTGATGAACTAAACAATAAAGAACTTTTTAGATTTACAAAAATTGATTAACATATTATACACTATACATTTTTAACTTTAATAATTTATTTAAATTTAATTTTACAATATTTTTAAATTTCAAAATGATATCAGATGGAAACATTTTGATACTTCTATATTTCTTGTTTTTCATTCTTTCTTCTTTATCGTCCATTCCTTGTCCATCCTTCAATCATACTTTGGCTAATTTTGAAAATAAAAATAAATGAATTTTTTGGATGTTTTCTGCAGCTAGCCAAATTGCAGAGGCAGAACTATTTTTTGGAGCCCTGTATCTATATTCTATACACTGAACATAGCCCTGTATCTATATTCTATACACTGTACATAAAGGATATATAAAAGATTCGGAAAATGAGTCGTCTTTAATTTTGCCTCGGTTTCAATTCAGTTAAAATTTAGACATCTCACCTCCCGGGTCCCATGTAAGTTTATACCATGAACTGACAGAAATATCATTTTACTTAACGATGGCTTTATATTAAGAAAGTATATGGTTGAAAACCAGAGAAGAGGCTGCGAATCGTCCTGAATTCTTGTTATTGGTATTTTTGTATTTTTGTATATCATGTATAATACATATCCCTTATATTCTGATATCTGTATTTATATATTCTTGCATATTTTGTATATTACAAATATTATATATTTCCATGATATCCTGATGATAGGATAGACAATGACACTCCTGTAGAGTTAATGGATATATGCAATGATGGGTAATATATCCAATCATATCTGGATACACACAAACACTTAGACAAACACACACCAACCCCTCCCCCCCCCCACTCCTCCAAACACATTTACCCTCCCTCGCCCTCCCCTCTACATGCATTCTCGCAGATTAATGAAGAAATACTCTTTTATTATTTGTGTTTTTTCTCGATGACATTCCAAAAATGTTCTTTTATTTGATGACTTTACTTTTGCAGTCTCTGAACCCTTTATATAAAAAGAATCCAATTTTTCCTACTGACATCCTTACCCCGTAACCTTTGCCCTCTCCCTTTCTTCTGTTCCCCTGTTGGCTCCTCTTTCCCCTTGTTCTGTTTCTCTCTTCCTTCTTTTGTCCCCTTTTCACCTTATTCTGCTCCCCTCCTCTCATCTTCTTTTTTTCTCCCTTACCCCTTCTTCTGCTTACGTTCCTCATTCTTTTACTTCCCTTTCCACTTTTTTCTTATCTATTTCCCCCTCATTCCTCCCCCTTCTCATCTCCCCCCACATAGTAGTTNGGGGGGGGGGGGGGGAAACCAGATAAATAATATTGTATAAGATGAAACGATGCGTTTCCATCCATTTAGTTCCCAGTGTGCAGTTTTCCCCTACACTTACCAATATACTCACACGTTGGTAAACATAGGTAAACCAAACCATCTAGATCCAACCAAACCAAACCATCTTGATCAAACCAAACCAAACCATCTAGATCAAACCAAACCATCTAGATCAAACCAAACCAAACCATCAAGATCTAACCAAACCATCAAGATCTAACCAAACCATCTAGATCCAACCAAACCAAACCATCTAAATCCAACCAAACCAAACCATCTAGATCAAACCAAACCAAACCATCTAGATCAATCAGACTCTACAAAACAAAACAATCCAGACCCAACCCAATCAAACTATCCAGGCACAACTAAACTGAACCATTCAGATCCAACCCAACCAAATCATCCAGACATAACTAAAAAACTAGACCCAAACAAACCAAACCATCCAGACCCAACCTTATCAAAACATTCAGGCACAACTAAACTAAACCATCCAGACCCAACCCAACCAAACCATCCAGTCATAACTAAAAAAAAAAACCAGACCTAACCAAACCATCCAGACCCAACCTTATCAAACCATCCAGACCCAACCAACCCAAACTATCTAGATCCAACCAAACCAAACCATCTAGATCAAACCAAACCAAATCATCCAGTCTAGACCCAAACAAACCAAACCATCCAGACACACTCAACCAACCCGTTCATACACAACCAAACCCTCCAGACAGAACCAAACCAAACAAACCAGACCCAACACAACCAAACCATCCAAACTCAATCAAACCAAACAATCCAGACCCAACTAAATCAAACCAACCTAAACAATTCAACCTGTCGAGACCCAGCCAAACCAAACCATTAATACCGAACTAAACCCAACCGTCCAAACAAACCCCAAAGAAAGCCAAAATTATCTTTTGCAAACAAAATATTATCCAACCAAAATTCAAACCAAATCAAACATAATCGGACCAAATCGAGATTTGCAAGAAATCTAGAATGGTTTAATTCATCCTTAATGAAGCCAATATAAGCAAGAAAACTCAGTTCCAGTTTTTTTAGTGTGGTTTAAAATTTTATTGCAAAAATAACATGTTTTGACTTCTGACTACTGACTACTGACTACTGACTACTGACTACTTACTACTTACTACTGACTACTGACTACTGACTACTGACTACTGACTACTGATTAAGATTGGGTACATTACCAGAAAATTCATACATTAATCTTCAGTATTCTGACCATCAGGGGTCACTATGCTTCATTTTGTAATTTGAAAAAACCTTGTCCTTAAAACTAATTTTTTTTTAGAGGATTTTTTAAAACAATATTTGTAAATACCATTAATTTCCCCCTTTTCACCCTTGTTTCTGCTTTTACTCTTCAGGATAAATTAAGATTTTATTCAAAAGTATATTTCAATGTTGCTCCGAAACGATCCGAAAAATTTCTAGTTTAAAACTTGAAGTTTCTGCTTTGCAAAAAAATGGTTTCATTTGTTAACATGAATTGAATCGATGTTTTACCCAATTTAAAATTCTAAAATAGAATAATGAATTTCTTTTTAAATCCCAGGTCCGGCCCTTTTGAGTTCAATGTAGATATATGTAAAATATCGAATGAAAAATAATTTAAAACACCTTCTCCCCCCCCTCCTTTTCCTCCTCTCCCCCTCAATACCTCATCATCCCACTCCTCCCCTAATTTATCATGGCTTTTGTTCTCAATATCCTAGTCCTGCAGAGGGAAGGGGGGGGGGCAATCAATCATTAGAATCCACGAAGTTTACAAGATAAGGACCCACAAATATAGATTTCGCTCAATCAAAGAGAAAGCGAATAATATTTTCAATTCGAAAACTAAACTAAGAATACTGCACACACTTGCACGTGCACACATTGCATTGCACCTATCAAAACTCATAGTCTATCACTAAATCTATCTAGAGCGCTTTCCCTCGATTAAAGTTTAAAAAATCTAAAAAATATTTAAACCTTTGAACCTTTATCTGATCAACCATTTGTAAGATACCAACGTTTTTCTATCTTGTACAGTGTTTAATTCTCGCAATTTCCTTTATTAAATGTGTAGCAGAAATCCTCAAGTCACTTTTATAGAGAAACTACAACTGAAGAAATAAATCTTTAAAGATAAAGTTTACATATGATTTTTTTACGAAGGTTAGAGGCGGTATTCAACCCGACAACCTCTTTTATAATAATTTTATGCTTAAATAATTAAATTCTTAATAAATATTTTTCACTTGTCTCTCCTAAAGAGAAGAAGTGAATTAAATTCATAAATTTTAAAAATTTCCTTTTTCGGAAGCTTTGCTTTTCAGACTTTGTAAATCCTCAAATTTTGATTTTGATCAACTTTTTCCGAAAAAAAACTTAAACTAAAAAACGTTTGAGTTTGTGATAAATAATAAAACAAGTTCAATTTTGTAATGACTTTTTACGAACTATTATCATCATTGTATTTGGGCTTGGCTAGCATTGACAACTTGCCGAGCATGGACAACTTGCCGAGCATTGACAACTTGCCGAGCATGGACAACTTGCCGATAATAAAGCTCTCTGTGATTCACGGATAAACGGACTGTGCGTAACTTCTGGTGACCAGATAGCAATCCCCGAATTAGTTCCCTTAAAAGCTTTATCTGATAAAGAATGAATTGGATATCCATGATTTTGTTTGTGACTTGCTCATTTCTTGTTTATAAATAACAATGGATAAATTTAGAGATAAACACTTTTTGAGTGAGAAAAACAACGTTATCTTCATCATTTTTGATTGGATTAAGGTTTCAATAGTACCGTTGTAAATCGAACATTGCTACCTTTGCATGGAGGGTCACGTGAAATTATGCTTACAGTCCCTTTAATAAGAGAGTGAAGTGAATACTCTTGTAAAACTATTTGTTAGAAGAACAGTTGGTGTTGGAAAATGTGTAGTCACGGTCAAATATATATTTTACATTTTATCATCAGAATATAATAAACTTGAATAGATTGATAATCCTGGTTTAGTGGTTAACATAAAGATGTATAGATGCAAACAATAATCATTCATTTTACCCCCAACCCCATACGAGGCCCTCATTGTAAAAATTAAATCAAATAAAAAAAAATGCAACGCTTATTTTAATTTTAACTTAAAAATATCTACAGGGTTCCCCACAAAGAATGAGATTGTAAAGGCGACATAAAACTCTTTAAATATGACTATTCCAAGGTTAGATTAAGTCTTCTACCTTGAACATAGTTTTTTTTTATGGCAAAGCAACAAGTTCACAGTTGCAGAGATTCATTAATGTAGAGAAATAGAAAGTGCAAATTCCGTAAAGTCGTCTCTGAAGTCTCATCCTTAGTGGGTAAACCTGTATTTGCCCAGGAACTAATAAAAACCTTTTGTCAAAGAGATCGTGAAATCGAGAGTAAAATTGCTGGATAAAAGAAATTGAGGATTTACCACAAACTCTGATTATATATTCCCTGTATCTGTGGAACCACAAGTCGTAGACTTTAGGTATTTCAATTTATGAATTATGTTACAGTGAAACCCTTAATAACGAATACATCGGAAGAATTTATCAAATGTCGTCTTGACAATTTTTCAAGTATTTGCAAAAATAAATAAATAGCCATGAATATGCGGGAACAGTTTTAAAGAGCTCGATGTAATCATTTAATTAAAAAACTAAATATCTGCAACATTCAATTATCAGAAAGTGAAGAATACGACATTTGACGAATTCTTTCGATGTATTCGTTATTAAGGGTTTCACTGTAGTTAAATTAAACTACATTTGAAAAAAATCAAAGGTATACACCAACATGTTGGAAAGACACAAGGATTAGAAAAGAAGAGTTTGTGGCAAAGACTTATTTCCTTTAACAAAAATCATGACATTTTTACTTAAGCATCATTGCATTTTATTAAATTGCTTTGTTAATTTGTTAAACCCCTGGAAGCTTCAATATATTGAGACTCCCTGTTTTTATGAGTATAAAGTGTCAACTGTTTTCAATGGTAAACATATTAAAAAGAATAAAATTTGTCTGAAATATCGGTGTAAAAATACCTAGTCCCTCGGCACCCATATAGACGGTAAATAGAGACATTCAGAGAATTTATATCCCGCACACAGACACTTACAGGGACAGACAGACACACACACATCCACACACAGACACTTACAGGGACAGACAGACACACACACAAGCACACACAGACACTTACAGAGACAGACATGCATACAGTACACACATACACACTTACAGGGACAGACATACATACTCTCACTAACAGGGACAGACATACACACAAGCACCAAGACACTTACAAGGACAGACATACACACACGCACGCAGAAATTTACAGGGACAGACATATATGCACAGACACTTACAGGGACAAACCGACACACACAGACAATATTAGAAACAGACAGACGCACACAGACAAACAGACAGACAAGCCAAATTTATATATAGATGAGCGAAGAGCCTTATCGAATTTAGATAAAATCAGATTCTTGAAAGAAAAAAAAATTTAGTTTTTTATCCTTTTACCCATGGGTTTCCTCAAAAATTTTCAGCCGATTTGGTTCAGCCGTTTGGCCTTCTATAGCTAATGTATATATATACGTACATACATACAAATATGCATATATATATGGTCGAAGAGCTTTATTCTAGAAGATATATTGTAAATGTCTGAATATCCATCCTTCCTACCGTAAGGTTATGTGGAGTGGTAAAGATAAAGATAATAAAGAATAAAATTGTCGCAAGTTCTGAACAGTTTCCGTTTCTTGTCTCGACATTTATTGTTTTTAGACAAAACCAGGGATAGAATAAAAACTTTATTAGCGCTGTAAAGAGAGAGTGTTTCTTTTCTATCAAACTTAGACAGGATCTGCAGTAGGGTGAACAGGAGAACAGGAGAACAGGAGAATAGAAGAACAAGATCTGCACTAGGGTGAACAGGAGAACAGGAGAATAGGAGAACATGAGAACAGTATCTGCAGTAGGGTGAACAGGAGAAAAGGAGAATAGAAGAACAGGATCTACAGTAGGGTGAACAGGAGAACAGGAGAATAGAAGAACATGAGAACAGTATCTGCAGTAGGGAGAACAGGAGAACAGGAGAATAGGAGAACAGGATCTACAGTAGGGTGAACAGGAGAACAGGAGAATAGAAGAACATGAGAACAGTATCTGCAGTAGGGAGAACAGGAGAGCAAAATCTGCAGTAGAGAGAACAGAAGAATAGGAGAACAGGAGAACAGTATTTGCAGTGTGGAGAACAGGATCTGCAGTAGGGAGAACATAAAAACAGAACAGGAGAACGGGATTTGCAGTGAGAATAGGAGAACAGGAAAACAAAATCTGCAGTAGGGTGAACAGGAGAATAAAATCTTCAGAAGGGAGATCAGGTGAACAGTATCTAAAGTAGGAAAAACAGGAGAATAGAAGAATAGGAAAACAGTATCTGTAGTAGGGAGAACATGATTGATTTGCAGTGGGAAGAACAGGAGAATAGTATCTGCACAAGGGAGAACAGGGTCTGCAGTAAAGTTAACAGGAGAACATGAGATCATAAGAACAAGATATACAGTAGGGAAAACAGGAGAGCATGAGAACAGGATCTGCAGTAGGGAAAACAGGAGAAAAGGAGAGGATGACAACAGGGTCTGCAGTAGGGAAAACAGGAGAACAGGAGAGCATGAGAACAGGATCTGCAGTAGGGAGAAAAGGATAACGATCGATTTGCAGTGGGATGAACAGGAGAGCAGGGTCTGCAGTAGGGTGAACAGGAGAACACGAGATCATGAGAACAAGATATACAGTAGGAAAAACAGGAGAGCATGAGAACAGGATCTGCAGTAGGGAAAACAAGAGAACAGGAGAGCATTAGAACAGGATCTGCAGTAGGGAAAACAGTAGAACAGGAGAACACGAGAACAGGATCTGCAGTAGGGAAAACAAGAGAACAGGAGAGCATGAGAACAGGATCTGCAGTAGGGAAAACAAGAGAAAATAAATATATCAGAAGAAGATTATTTGGAAAAGGAAAGATAAAAAGAAGGAAAAGAAAATAAGAATAAATGTAGATTGTATGCGTAGGAGAATTTAAAAAGTTTAAAAGAGAAGAAGATAAGAAATAGAAGAGGAATAAATGAGGACTTAGTGCAAGACCATGTGAAGAGAGGGTTAGAAACTTAGAATTATAGAAGAGAGAGGGAAAGGGAGACGTAAATAAGTTTAAGTACTTCCTGTTCCATGTATTCTATAAAGTACATATATTGCAAGAAAATGAACAGTATTTACCAAGGAGAATTGAATAGAAGGAGAGGGAGATAGGGTTTCCGTACACTTTGCTGTGACGTTTTTGGACTGCTGAAGAACTAGTTTTTGCGTAACAACAATAATAAAGATTGTAAACAATCACACAAATGATAAACAAACATCTGGCATTTCTGGCGTTAGATGAAGATTCACCGTATACTAACTCATGTTTGTTTACATTAGATCGGCTGCATTTGTTATTGTTGTTACGCAAAAACTAGTTCTTCAGCAGTCCAAAAACGTCACAGCAAAGTGTTCGGAAACCCTATCGCCCCCTCCTTCTATTCAATTCTCCTTGGTATTTACTAATGTTTATTTAAGTTTAATGGTGTGCTGAAGAACTAGGATTGAGGTGAATAACTGTCTGTTATGTGTGTAGGTAAACAGACAGTTTAATCTAATAAATATATGAAATGTCCCGTCTTATGTCTATGTGGGACCCAGGGGACCTTTCCAGAGACCTTCTTCAATCCATGTTAGGATATTATCAGGAATTTCGTTAGGCCCGCAGCTGGGGGGGGGGGCACACTATCTGAGACAAAAAAGAAGAAAATGAAAAAATGAAAAGAAAGAAGGAAAAAAGGGGAGAAAATTAAAAAATACCGAAATCTTTCTATGGCGCTTTGCCAAAGAAATATGTTGGTAATCGGGCATAAAATCCAATTTTTGTTACTAATATAAGGATTATTTTTCTTTAAATTAAAGAAAAATTAAGTGTTCTCTGAAATAAATTATTTGGGAAGTGTTATTTTTATCGTGTCTTGTGAAATGATAGGTTTAAGTCATTTTTTTGTATTCTCAGAAGCTTTTCTTTTTCCCTTTTTTATTAGATTAATGTTTCTAATGAACCATCGTACAGCAATTGTGACAAATTGAAATTTAGATAAGTATGGTCAGGTTTAGGAGAAGCTGTTTGAACTCATCCTCAAGCTTGCAGGGGAGTTTTTTTTCGAATTTTAGTTCTGGGAAAACTGTAGATTTTCATGCTTAAGCTTTTCTTGATTTTTACAGGCTTTTGCGTCCATTACTTACCCTGTATTAAAAATAAGTATTGGCTATTCGTGATTCAAAAGTTTTTGCATTTATTTATAGTTTAACTCAAAAATCTACATCGTTTACCAGTTTTTTTGGTTTTGATGCAAATATGCTTCTCGATAGTAATTGAGGGAAAGAAAACATACTGCAAATCAGGCAAAATATCTAGCTTAATAATCTGTAATGCGTGATAAGCTAAAAATCTGGTTTTTAGTCATTAATTTTGACCCTTTTTGAGTTTTCAGGTCAAAAAAAATTTAGCATTCGGCGCGCCCTTCAATTACCAATATTAAGAATTTTTATATTTTACAATTTACAAATTCCTAGCTACGTGCCTGGTTTTCGTTGCTGTTGACAAGTTTTTGCCACACTGCTCGCATTTTTTTGCTGTTTTGAATTTTTATTGTTTGGAAATGTTTGGTAAGTCAAGTCAGTAAATTTCCAGTTAATATCGATCTGAAAAAAACGCTGAAACGATTTTAAAAATAAATCCTTATCATGGAATAACCTTTTCACTGCAGAATAGGAAATTTATTAAATTATTTTCGCCGATGTTTTAATATTAAATCTGCTATTTTTATGTTGTCTACTATAAGAGCTAATGAGTGAACTCCCTTCCTCTCTCCTGGGACTAGTTTCTCCGTGTCGTAAATCCTTCCTGCACTCGGAGACGTTTAACTGAACCAGGAGAGAATACAAATCGAAGAATTTCCTGAAAAAACTTTATCAAGAGATGATACAACACAGTTTAGGGTTCAGACACTGCGGACATTTCTTAAGCGTCGCAGAACTTGAAGTCTTGAATTATTTTTTTTTGCATTTTAAAAGAATTAGATACACTTACTGAAGGTGGAATATTTTTAATTTTTATATCTGATTACTCCGTAGAATGTACAGGTCTGTAGGACCTACACCTAATCATATTATGCTGTATCCTGGCTCCTACCCCTATATCCTATACCTGAATCCATGTATCTTGGACCCGACCCCGGTATCCTTGACACTACCCCAGAATCCTTGATCCATTACCCCTGTATTCTAAACCGTAACTCCTGTTTCCTGTTCTCTTACCCCCATAAAAAAAAACACCCAATGTTACAAACATCCAATGCAACAAAACGCCCAATGTTACAAAACGCCCAATTTTACAAACATCCAATGCAACAAAACGCTTAATTACAAAACATCCAATGCAACAAAACGACCAATGTTTAAATACGTTCAAATGTGTACGTAAAAAAGAAAATGAAGTTCGATTTTATCACTCCACGTTATCCTGGACATTTCCCCTGGAT
This sequence comes from Eurytemora carolleeae, assembly GCF_000591075.1. Lineage (NCBI taxonomy): Eukaryota > Metazoa > Arthropoda > Copepoda > Calanoida > Temoridae > Eurytemora > Eurytemora carolleeae. The sequence goes on along the minus strand of NW_019396060.1, from coordinate 196,721 downwards.
CCGTCCCAGTAATCAAAACCCCAATTCCTGTATTCATGACCCTACCACTTTATCCTAGGTACTACTCCTGTATCCTGCATCCTACCCCTGTATCATGGACACTCTTCTGTATCATCGACACTACTTCTGTATACTAGACACTAGTCCTGTATCCTAAGTAATACTCCTACTACCCCTGTATCCTGGACCCTACTCCTGTATCCTAGACCCTATCCCTATATCCTGGACCATATCTCTGTATCTTAGACCCTACCCTACCCCTATATCCTGGACCCTACCCCTGTATCCTTGACACTACCCCTGTATTCTAGACCTTACATCTGAACCCTGGACCCTACACCTCTATACTAAACCCTACCCCTGTATCCTGGACACTACCCCTGTATCCTGGACACTACCCCTGTATCCTGGACACTTCCCCTTTATCCTATTCTATATCCTGTGTCCTGTATCTCAAACTGGAACCTCGATGTCCTGGGGCCTACATATTTATCCTGGCCCCCCCCCTCCCATTCCTGGACACTAACCCTGTATCCTGGACCCTACCCCTGTATCCTACTCTATATTCTGTATCCTATATTGTTTGTCTAATGTGTGTCCGGGTATGTCTAATCTGCAATAATTGGACTGGGTTGGAGTGGTATTACCATGTTTCTGTCATCTGACCCTTTCCTAGCTCGCAATCCTGTCACTCAAACCCAGGGGGAAATTGCAGATCTGGAGAACCCGGAGAACCATCTTGATAATTCTCATTCTCCTCTAATCCTTCATTAATCCGGCAATATTAAGGTTTACAGTTTACCCTTTAGAATAGAAAAACAATTTTCTTTTCAGGGTTGTACACTGAATACTTCTCCTGTCTAGATTTCACAAAAAAATCTTAATCAAAGAAAAATTTAAGTTTTAAAAATTATTTTTTTCTAAATAAAGCATTATTTTTTAGCCGATGTTTTCTGGAATATATTATACATATAAACCAAGCCCCAGCCCCTGGTAATGACCAAGTTGTCATTTTCGGGTTTTAATTCTTTCACAGTATAATTGCCAAACGGATGTTTAAACACTGTGGCTAGGACATGCAGGGAGCTAAACTGAAACTAAGATTTTTTTACAATTTTTTCTTACAGGTCATTTCAGGAAATTTTTCTTTGTGTGCCGATGTTTTCAGAATTTGATGAGAAGGTTGGGTTTCCGTTTCTCCGTATTCAGTGTACTCCAAAGATTTCTCTTCGGTATCATGAAAAACCATACTCCGGCATTATATATTATATAATAAATAATTAATCTTTTTTCATATTCATATTGGACAAGTCGGGGTAAACCTTGTTTAGGCGATATATGAAAACAAAGAGTTCTGCTCAAAAGTTTAATTTTGGTCGTTTTTGAGTTGCACAGAAGCAGTAAATAATGGGAAGTTACGAAAGTTCTACAATCTACATCATATACTCAGATCTACAGGGTTACCCAAAAAGGATGAGACGATTGTGCGGAATTTCTCTAGTTCCCTTTTCTTAAATTCAGGTCAAAATTGGTTATTTCCGTGCTTTCTCATTCAGTAAAAATCAAAATTCTAAATTGAAGACAAAAACTAACAATAAAGCTTAAAATCGACATGTTTTGAGTCGTCTTTACAGCATTATCTTTTGCGAGTTTATAAAGTAGGAAATATTTCGTGTTTCAAATATTTATATTTTTACTATTAGACAATTAGTAAAAATCATATTTGAGCACAATTTTTTATTCTTTAATTCTCTTTTTTTAACCAAATAATAATAGAAAAAAAAATTGTATTTTTTAGTTTTAGTGGGGGGGTGTAGAGATGAGAAAGAGGGAAATCGTGGTGTAAAATCTCTACATCAACCATTCCTACAATTTTTTGTATTCTTATAATTTTGTTTTTCTATCTGGTAGGTTGATTGGCCTCTCATACTGGTCATCTCAGATCCAATTAGAACCCTTCTACCCCCTACACCCAAAGAGAATAGAATATATATTAGAGTGGAATTTACTAGAAAAAAGTGTAAAAGGGCCATTTTGTTGTACTGTTTCCATACTGCAGGTGTACTTACATATTTGTGCTATATAACCTTTTGGGCCCTGGAACATCATTTTATAGAAAATCTTAAATTAATATTAAAAGAAAACCAAATTATGAAATAGGCTGGTTTCATAATTGACCAATGATCATTTCACATAGACTCTATGCCTTTCACTTTACAAACGATGATTTTCCGTTATAACTATAAATCAAATGATGTTTTTCATTCGCCTAATTCATTTTATAAAGTTTATTGAACACCTTTAAAAAATTTGAAATTAAAATGGATAGTCTAGAGAACATACTGTATCAATATACTCTGCTGCATATAATTTGTGAACATTTACATGATTTGTACACTTTGAACTCCCTTTCAGGCTGAAAGGGACCGACAAAATTCATACCGAGGGATTTTTAAATTCCACTCTAATATATATTCTTTGCCTACACCCTACAGGTTGTCCCATTAAACATGGAAGTTAAGTAGCCACTTCTATATCGGCTTTGTTCCCAGCATCTCTGTTATGACAATAACCGTCTAAAACTACTAGTCTCATGAGTTCCCATGTTTATCAGGGCACGATCAGGATATCCTTTAGGCTATATCCAATTTCGCACTGTCTTATAATAAAATGATATGAAAACCTATGTAAACCAACAATGACAACTATGGATATATTAGTGATCCTCGTGTAACCCTGCAAGTGACACCTTCCAATCACTATTCTTTTCCTCGACAACCCTTGTTCGAGATCTTGACCAATTTCAGCTCGGAAGCCATTAATAGGTCCGTTTCCACTTGATAGGTTGATGACACACCTACAACGAACCCCTTCTCTTAATTACGTTATAAACCTTCTCCCGATAAATCCTATTGTGCTCATTAATCAATATACAGTGTATACAATCAGTACTATCTCTATTATCCTTTAAGCATGTTATCCAACCAATAAGATCAAAGACTCTTCATCACAATACAGGGTTACCCGGAAAGGATGAGACTTCAATGATGACTGGTTTTAATTAATTGTTTTTTCTCCTCCATTTTTGTTTTCCTTCTATAAAAGATCAAAAACTACCACAATTTCTCATTTTAAGGGGTTGAAGTAAAAATAAACACAAGTTTTTAATTGTTGCAGGTTTGGCTCTGTGCTCAAAATATACCAATAGCTTGGTATATCCAATGGCTTGTTCTTGTGTTTACAAAAAACTAAACTTCCAAAACTGTCAAATGACCGATTTGAGTCAATTCGTTGAATGTGTTCGCGAAGCTCCAAACATTTCTGTTCTTCTAATGTTTATTTTATGAATTTCTTAGTGTCTGTTATAAAGTCCCCTATTGCAGTCAACAGAAGTTTTTTGTAATTTATCCACTAGTCCAATATATAGTCCCATAATTGTAGGTCTGGGTAGTGTTTAGTAGTAAATAGTTCCTGGAAGTACTACAGTGAAACCCTTAATAACGAATACATCGGAAGAATTTATCAAATGTCGTCTTGAAAATTTTTCAATGAGTTTTATACTATATTAGGTAAACTTCAGTAATTGCGAAATTAAATAAATAGCCATGAATATGCAGGAACAGTTTTAAAGAGTTCCATATAATCATTTAATTAAAAAACTAAATATCTGCAACACTCCATTATCAGAAAGTGAAGAATACGACATTTGATGAATTCTTTCGATGTATGCCAATAATCCATATATAATGTCTTTCTGTAATCCCTCTGCCCTTGTTTGCCAGTAATTAGGGGCTAGCACATTTTTTCTCCTCTTATAGTCTGCACAAGTCCTAATAGTCCGATATAATCCTTATTATTTCTTCAAGTTAAAAAAAATAAAATTGTAAGAACTTCTATAAGAAATGATGCACGAAGCGCCAAAGAAAAATGTGTGAGGGAGGGGGGCAAAATAGGTTCGCCCTCCCCCTAGATGCGCCACTGCGTTAAAATAAAGTTAATGTAACCAATACTAAAATAGTTGAAAACTTTACAGAAATTCTATTTAAAATTTTTTGACTAAATTCTTTTTCTTCAAATTCATTATACAAAGTTTGTTAGAAAATGCGCACAAAAATCGATATTCATAATAAAAAGTGTCATGGGAGGCACAAAATGCGGGGGGGGGGCGAAATCTAGTTGCGCCACTAAACACTGAAGTTTGTCAACACTTACAACTACATTATCTTTGAAACGAAAAAATCACAAAAATTAAGAATTCATACTTTCAAAGTTACGAAGTTGACTGTAACAAAACTTGCAAAAACGTTAATGAAACGGTCACTTTATACAAGGTCTTCTAATGTACTAATTAAAAAAAAATTAAACAATGAAAATACTTTTTTATTGATATATCTGAAAATCACAGTAATAATAAAATAAATTTAATATTTAATCATAAAACAATTTAGCAAAATTAAAACTCTAAACAAGAAAAAATCCAAAAAGAAATATTTAAATATTGAGAAGTGTGCCAACTGTGCTGATCTACTAAAAACTATAAATAAACCAAGAACCAAGAAATGGAGATTGTAGATGTTGCAAGTAATTAGAAAGATTTGGTCGATATAAAAAGCAAAATTATTTTTAAACACACAATCTTTAACAAGAATTTTAGCCGATCTATCAATCTAATATTCTAAAGATTTTGATTGGAGGCTTGAATATATTTACTAGTAAAAAATTGTTACGCAGAATAATTCTAAACTTTTCAATAACAGGCTCTACGCAATTCCTACGTAATGCTACGTATTAGATTTATAATCAGGTCGACTAGACTCTAAAGTCTCACTGGAGTCAAAAGGATTCTAAGGATTCCATGGAGACCAGGGAGTCGAGGGAACCCAGCAAGTCAAGGGATCACGGAGAGGACATAAAGAGTCTATGAAATCCATTTTTAATGGAGTTCACGGAGTCCAGGGATCAAGAGAAGCCCAGATATTACGTTGAATCCATCGAACCCATAGAATCCAGGTTGAATGGAGTTTACGGAGTCCAGGGATTAAGAGAAGCCCAGATATTACGATGAATCCATCGAACCAATAGAATCCAGGTTGAATGGAGTTAACGGTGTTAAGATCAATGGATAAAATAAACCTGGATTACTAGGAAGGAAATTCAGATAATCATGTTTTAGAGAGACAGATTAAAATTTTCCTAGATGTATCTTGAATATCTTGTACGGGAGACGAAATCACTGGGACGGGATGAATGAAATGTGGATGGGTGCAGACTGCGGATGAAGAAATGAAAATGAAAGATGTAAAAGAGTTTTGAGAAAATGAAATGAGGAAAGGGGTAGAAAGTAGGAATTGCTGGCTGATTGCTGTAAGAAATGTCTTGTTGAAGGGATGAATGGTAACTAAATAAGTGCTGGTTGAGAGCTAAGCTGAATGAAGACTGGATGACTGATGCCTGGAAAGATGAATAAGTTTAGGTTGGTCCACATAGTCTGGACCGTTCTTCAGTAGAGTATGAATACTAACTCCCAGCATAGCTGAAAATTTACTAATTAATCATTAATTTTTAAATACATGTAATTTGATAAAAATTAAGCTAACCTGTCCAGAACAGGATGGAAAGAAGGATCTCTGTGGAGTACTGTGCTGGAAGAGTCAGCGATAGTGCGAGCATAGCGAGTGACAGAGCAAAAGCGATGGGCAGGGCCAAATACCTGAAGAGTTCAAATAAATAAACATATGTTCAGTGAAGGTTCGTAATCACATTAAGTACTTCTTGGTGAAAATCGAGTATTCTTTTTCTCTTGGAGTATTGAAAACTCCTTCATAATCAACCGTTCCTCTCCTGGAGTCTTGGAGTACTGAAGAGTGAAGACTCCTTGGTTTCTAACCTTCCTCACCTAGAGTACTGGGGACTTCTTGGTAACTAACCATGTATCCTTCCTACCCTGGTGTACTGGGGGATTCCTTGGTAACTAACCTTGTATCTTTCCACTCCTGGAATACTGGAGACTCCTTGGTAACTAACCTAGTAACCCTTCCTCTCCTGGTGTACTGGGGGACTACTTGGTAACTAACCTAGTACCCTTCCTCTCCTGGTGTACTGGGGGACTCCTTGGTAACTAACCTTGTATCCTTCCTCTCCTGGAGTACCGGGGACTTCTTGGTAACTAACCTTGTATCCTTCCTCTCCCTGAGTGCTGGGGACTCCTTGGTAACTAACCTTGAATCCTTCCTCTCCTGGAGTACTGGGGGACTCCTTGGTAACTAACCTTGTATCCTTCGTCTCCTGGAGTACTGGGGACTCCTTGATAACTTACCTTGTATCCTTCCTACCCTGGTGTACTGGGGGACTCCTTGGTAACTAACCTTGTATCCTTCTTCTTCTGGAGTACTGGGGACTCCTTGGTAACTAATTTTCTATCCTTACTCTCCTGGTGTACTGGGGGACTCCTTGGTAACTAACCTTGCATCCTTCCATTCCTGGAATACTGGGGACTCCTTGGTAACTAACCTTGTATCCTTCCTCTCCTGGAGTACTGGGGACTCCTTGGTAACACCTTCAGTTGGAGAAACAACATGATTTCCGACAAAAAGATCCATAGAATCCTGAAATATATACGTTTACCTTATAAATCAGTTAGTTTACTTTTACTGTAACAAATAAACAATGACAAATGACCAATGAATATATAATACTGAACTTTTAACACCATCCTTTCTAATCTGGCTTAATCTAGTACCATGTACAAGTAGTATAACATTAAAAATATCACTCACCTGTCTAAACCCGTCTGCAAAATTATTCTTGAAATATCTGATGGCCGACCTCCGACCATCCTCCAACAATCCCATCTTCGTCCTTTGTCCTGTCCTCGTGAAGTCAGTCTTCAAAGCTCCTTTGACAAAAATTCAAATCAGATATGAAGTTTAGAAAATTTAATATAAGATTAGAAACGAAAAAACAGAGATTAGAAAATAAAATAAGGTTTAGAAAATAAAATAATAGAGATTAGAAACTAAAAAGCAGAGATTAGAAAATTAAATTACAGAGATTAGAAAATAAATTAAGTTTAGAAAACAGCAAAAGCTCAATAAAGGAAGTCTAGAGCGCACTGAACTACTAGTGTGGATAAAGAACTAAAGGTTTCGATGTTGAGTACTTGATCAAATATCGTCTTCGTTTGTGAACTCATTGCAATTGATATTCCTGTATACAGATCTTCCTCCCGTCCCAGTATACTGTATACTGATCATATACCTGTCCCAGTATACTGTATACTGATCATATACCTGTCCCAGTATACTGTATACTGATCATATACCTGTCCCAGTATACTGTATACTGATCATATACCTGTACAAGTATACTGTATACTGATCATATACCTGTCCCGGTATACTGTATACTAATCATATACCTGTCCCAGTATACTATATATTGATCATATACCTGTCCCAGTATACTATATACTGATCATATACCTGTCCCAGTATACTGTATACTGATCATATCTGCATGATCAGCCCAGACTGTCTTGAAGAGTTGTTCAACAGAAATCTGATTTTCAATCCTTAAACATAATTACAAATGATAGAGGGAACACCCTCACCTTGAACAAAATACAGATTTTGAGCAGGGGTGGAGGTTTTTTTAAAAAGATAATTAGTATATTTATATTTAGTTTTAATGCGATACAACTAAAAAAAATTCGCAATATTTGCCAAAATATCTATATTTAATTCTTTCTCTCTTGTTAACCCGAAAAGAAGTTTTTAAAACAAAAAGTTAAGAATTTTAGATTTTTTTCTTAAGTGAGTAAAAACCCACAAGTTAATTACCTGGCATTGTCAGGAAGGACACCCAGCCTCACCAGGATTGCCTGCAAGTTTCTTCGAGCCAACATGGATTGAACTTAAATAAAAAATGAATAAGTTTTTAGCACTCCAAACTATCAAAATTACATAAACAAATCTTGTTTTCTATGGGAACTGGGAAGCCCCATTTTTATTTATTTTTTTCCCTAAATTAACTTCGGGCCAACCACTCAAAACAACCAACCCTGGTTAGGCGGGTCCAAACTGCATAGTAAATTGTGATTGCTTATTTGTAATATCTCATGCTTTGTAGTTTAATAAAAATATGAATGAATGAATTAAAAATGGAAAAAGAAGCTTTCTCCCCCCCCCCCCCCCCCCCCTCCCTCGGTTTATACCCTTAGATATTACATAGCTCCTCGAGAAAATCCAACTATTCCGGGTTCGGGGTTAATATTGTTTAATGTTTACTTTCTCACCTACATTAGTTCTATCTAGACAATCTATACAGTTGGTTCGGAATACTCCAGTCTAAAGTTAAACACATAAAATTAATAAAATGGCGATTATGTGAACATTTCACGGATTATAAATCCATTAAAGAAGGCTGGCAGATTTTATAAGACATTCATGGTTTGTTGGAGTTCTACAGGTGTATTTCTTTTAATTGACTTTGCAATTTTATTCTTAAAGCAGATGTTGTTAGAACAATTCTAGGTCATCATTGAAATATTGCACTGCAAACTAGACAGAAGGAGACGTAACGTAACATCACTGGTACAACTTTGTGACCTCGTAGCTTCTCTAGTTTTGACTTTACGCACAAGTGTGAGAAAAACAATTTTTGGGGGGAATATATGATAGAAATTCAAAATATTTTTACTTTAGTTTGACGTGATCGGCCCGGTCTTCTCTTATATTTGTTCTAGACGCCNCCCCTGTTAGATATAGCAACCTCAGATTATACTATTCCATGGGGGTAGTAACTTTTGTGTGGATTATCGTCAATCTAAAACACTTGATCCCTATATCCAATGTTGGCACGTTGAAATTTGAGAATAAATCCTTCATCCTTCAAATAAAGTTGTCTCTACAGGGTATGATCACCATGACTTTAGATTTGATCTATTTAAAAGATTGAAAACTAGTTTGCTAATAATGCTACCTGTCTCAGCAGTGGAGTTCCATTCCTAGAGTGGAAATATTGAAACTGTTCTTCATACTGAGCTAATCTATCCATCAGTATACTCAACCTATCCCACCTATACACAATAATAATAATAATACTGAGTATACTCATTTACTCAACCTATCCCACCTAAACACAATAATAATAATACTGAGTATACTCATTTAATCAACCTATCCCACCTATACACAATAATAATAATAATACTCAGTATACTCATTTACTCAACCTATCCTACCTATACAAAATAATAATAATAATACTCAGTATACTCATTTACTCAACCTATCCTACCTATACAAAATAATAATAATAATAATACTCAGTATACTCATTTACTCAACCTATCCCACCTATACACAATAATAATAATAATTCTCAGTATACTCCACCTGTCCCACCAATAAACAATAAAATGATAATTTTATGAGGAAAAAATGTAATAATGGAAATTCTTAAACGAGATGAAATAATCTTGATGTATTCTTTATATTACCTCATCTTACTGCACTCCTTGTGAAAATCAAAAGCTTCGTAATAAACATCCTTGTTGTTCACCTGGAGACAGTTCAATAATCAGGAGGGTACAGTTCAATAATCAGGAGGGTACAGTTCAATAATCAGGAGGGTACAGTTCAATAAACAGGAGGGTACAGTTCAATAATCAGGAGGGTACAGTTTAATAATCAGGAGGGTACAGTTTAATAATCAGGAGGGTACAGTTCAATAATCAGGAGGGTACAGTTCAATAATCAGGAGGGTACAGTTCAATAATCAGGAGGGTACAATTCAATAATCAGGAGGGTACAGTTCAATAATCAGGAGGGTAAGAAATAAAAAACTAAGGATTATAAATTATCACTTTTTAAAGCACTAATAGTAATCAACAATTAACCTTCATTCGGTTGAAATCTAGGCCGCGATCCAATCAAAAATAACCGCCAAAGGTCAGAAATTAATGTTACAATTGAACAATAAAATTGAAGTTAAATATGAAAATGAACTTTGAGAGAAAAAAAACTTTTTAAAATAAATAAACGTGTTAGGTTTACTTAAATCAACATTGAAATCTTTTTTTCTGATCTAATCTTGAAGTATTTTTGAACTATTCCTGTTTGTGAATCATCTTTAAACTCGTCTCCAGTCTTCCTTCAGATTTCTTTTGATCAATTAGGTTTACAATAACCTGCTGTCCATACAGGGGGACCTAGAAAAATGTAATCAATCAATCAAATAAATGACAAGTAATAAATATTAGTAAACTAATAAATTTAAAAATCTAAAAAATATTAAATAATACATCAATTCGTATATAAAAGCATTGATAAAATTCAAAAATCAATTAAAAAATCAATTAAAAAATCAATTTACATATCAATTTAAAAACAATTAATAAATCAATTCAAAAATCATTTTATAATTTAATTTAAAATTCAATTCATAAATCAATTAATAAATCTAAGTCAATGCATAAATTTATTTATAAATGAATTCATTAATCAATTAATAAATCTATTTTTAAATCAATGCATAAATCAATTCATCATTCAGTTCATAAATGATTTCATAAATCAATCAATACGTCATCACTCAATCAATCAACCATATTCGTCTTGATCTTCAACCTTACTTTGTCTGGACTCTACCTGAGCCTGGAAATGTTTATTGAATGCCTCTGCATGAGGTTGATGAGGCTCCAGGGTTGGGGGAGGTTTATACTTCAGGTTCGGTCTCTGCTGCCAGAAGAGCGGGATACTTCCCCTAGTATGGATATAACTAGCAATATCCGTCCCAACCTAGACGGGGTAGAAGAATTGACAAATTTAAAGGAAGAATGTTGAATTTTAGAATTGAATGTCGGGCTAACCATAGATAGAACAGTGCTTGATGGTTGAAAGGCATGCAGCAAAGTATGGACTGATGGCTAGTATTTTTAATTCAGTCAAATTTTTAGCCGAGTATTTGAGAAAACCTAAAGTATACCAGTTTTGGTTTAAGAAAGCCGTTTCTGTCTGGCATAGATTGTTTAACTTAGATCATATTTTTTAAAATCATCAGAAAAAATAAGTGGATTTTGATTGATATAAATTATATATGATTAGTCCTAAGGCCATGAAATTTCTGATTGAATTTTAAAACGTTGTAATAAGAAAATAGTTTGCTAGACCTATTGTTTCCAAATATTGGAACAATTAAAGAAATATTTCCAACCTCAACAATTTGCTCCGTTTCTACATAGTTTGCTACAAATCCGTTCTCATCTGCTCCGCGGACAAACAGACGTGTTCCAACCCTCTCAGTGCTCCGTCTTAATCAAATACAATCTAGATTTCTCCATTGACATGTTTTTAAATAATTAATAAGAGCTGAAAACTTAAGAATGTTATAGAACAAAAAAAGACTGCGAGGAATATGTCAAAAATAGCCAGAACATATTAAGAGCTGAATATACATTGTTATAATGAAGAATATCAGTTTATTAGCATTCCATTTTTATAGTCTATAATTTTTCAAAGGTTTACATTGAATCGCTAATTCTAAATTATATTCAAATTTTAAAAAAACCTATTAAACAACAATCCATTTATGAAATATAATGTTGTTTGTATTTTGTTATCATATTTATGAAATATAATGTTGTTTGTATTTTGTTATCATATTTATGAGATATAATGTTGTTTGTATTTTGTTATCATATTTATGAGATATAATGTTGTTTGTATTTTGTTATCATATTTATGAGATATAATGTTGTTTGTATTTTGTTATCATATTTTTGAGATATAATGTTGTTTGTATTTTGTTATCATATTTATGAGATATAATGTTGTTTGTATTTTGTTATCATATTTTTGAGATTTAATGTTGTTTGTATTTTGTTATCATATTTATGAGATATAATGTTGTTTGTATTTTGTTATCATATTTATGAGATATAATGTTGTTTGTATTTTGTTATCATATTTTTGTCCTGATAAATTAGAATTTAGTATTTAATCAAATAGATTCTAGTTCAATAGAAGGCAACGTAGAATTTGTACACTCTCAGTACAGCTGTATTCTTAAGTCACAAGTGTCAACTTAGTTTTTGTGTCCGACAAAATTATTAATAATAGTGATAATTTTAGAATAAAGTGCTTATCTTACAGTAAAATAAGAGCACTTCGTGTTCTTTGTTTTCTGTTTTTATACTTTTTTCGTTTTCCTTGTTACATTTGACACTTGTGACGTAGTGTATAATTGGTCCATATTGTAATTGACAATCTATTTGGTATTTACCTAGATATGATCGACCAGATAAACCTGTGTCCTGAGATAGAACAGGAGTTTATACTCACAAACCCATGGATCACAGGGAGAGCATAACAGTGCAACTAAAAAGACAAATATTATAAATCTATGTAGTTAATCTTATCCATACATAGATGCAATCCTCATTTAACAGTTCAGGCAGGAGGATGAAAGTACAGAGCAGGGAGAAAGGAATAGAAGGGAGATATAACTGAGGCGGTTCGCCCTACCATATGATTATACATGCTTTGCAGACGGGTACTCCATTTGAATAAGAAATATTTGTCTTATGTATAATTACCGCGTATACAATAACCTATTCTGAATATTTCCTATACAAATGGAGTACCGTCTGTAAAGCATGTAAAATCATATGGCAGGGCGAACCGCGTCAGTTATATCTCCCTTCTATTCCTTACTCCCTGGTACAGACATAACTAATATGAAGCGGAATGAAAGTCGTCTTTAAATTATAAATATCGCTACAGATTTGTTCACGGAACATTTTCAGAGTTGTAAAAGTTACAAATTACAAAATCCATTACAAAATCTAAAGCTACGTTTCTAATTGAGAGATTGAAGAAAGACGACTTTCATGCAGTTTTATTCCGCTTTTTACGGGTTTTGGAGAAATAGACTCGTTTACAATTTGTTCTACTTACTTAAACTCGCCTAGGCTGCACAATGTACACCATTACAAATTAGCCGTTTTTTTGCTGACGAATTTATTTTTTATGTGGATTTTTAAAAAAAATTTGAGAAAAATCAAATATAAATGATAAGTAATTACTTTCGGGTTGGAGAGGAAAGGTTGGAGAAGATGTTTGTTCCAAACAAATCTAGAATCTGATCTCTCAAACAATGATTTCTGAAAATAAAAAATATATTGAAGTTAAATATCATTTAAGAATAGTTGACATCAAAATTAAAACTGAATGATCTAGAGCTCTCTAAAGTCAGCTAAATCTAGACGTTTGACATAATTGTATAAATCTTAGAGTATCTAGACGTTGTATAGAATGTCTGATATCATGTAGGAGAATTGAACTACCTGATAGAATGAATTCTCTAGATCATAGAGTGTCTAGAATGTCTGATATCGTGTAGGAGAATTGAATTACCTGATAGAATTCTCTAGATCCTAGAGTGTCTAGAATGTCTGAGATCATGAAGGAGAATTAAAGTACCTGATAGAATTCTCTAGATCCTAGAGTGTCTAGACGTTGTCTAGAATGTCTGATATCGTGTAGGAGAATTGAAGTACCTGATAGAATTCTCTAGATCCTAGAGTGTCTAGACGTTGTCTAGAATGACTGATATCGTAGGTGTATGAGAAGTAGAAGTATGGAGTAGATAACACCTGCTGCATCATAGCTGTGTACCTTTAATAAATGGTAGTCTTTATAAGTGTTAATAAATAAACGATTAACGACGTAATAACTATATTTTTTAAAAACTTAGCAGAGACTAGAACTTGTGGATAAGATAGCGTCTAGTCACGTGGACCAAAGTTAAATTCAGGGGATAAATGAGAAATCAAGCAGTGATTGAAAAATAATGGAAGGATGGGGTTGCTGGTTCAATGACATAAATTAAACCACCAGCACTGAGCGCGATTTGAAATGGTTAAACTTACAAAAGATTAGATCTCAACTTTGGTAAATTACATACGCGGATTATACAAGGATGAGATCTGCAAACAACCCCAGGCGACTACATATTCCTGATATATCGTAGGAATTTATATTAATCCTAATTCTTACTTTCTGTTTGCTTCCAGCTGTGTAGGTGTAAGATGATGCTCCGCCCTGGAGAAGGAGATAATCTCCGTCTCCAGGATTCTCCAAACCTCTCCTCCGCATACTGTTCCCTGGCGAACCTTCCTCGTTACTATGATCAAGTAAGGACCTGGAGAGTAATAAAATGTTGATATATCCGTATTCATATATTTCTCAAATCAAATTAAAATAAATCTTGATCCTACGTCCTAGCTACCTGAGATAAGGTTGATAACTCCACCTGAGAAAAGGCTGATAACTCCAAGTATATACTGATCCTACGTCCTAGCTACTTGAGATAAGGTTGATAACTCCAAGTATATCCTGATCCTTCGTCCTAGCTACCTGAGATAAGGTTGATAACTCCAAGTATATCCTGATCCTACGACCTAGCTACTACCTGAGATAAGGTTGATGACTCCAAGTATATCCTGATCCTACGTCCTAGCTACCTGAGATAAGATTGATAACTCCAAATATATCCTGATCCTACGACCTAGCTACCTGAGATAAGATTGATAACTCCAAATATATCCTGATCCTACGACCTAGCTACCTGAGATAAGATTGATAACTCCAAATATATCCTGATCCTACGACCTAGCTACCTGAGATAAGGTTAATAAATCCAAGTATATCCTGATCCTACGACCTAGCTACCTGAGATAAGGTTGATAACTCCAAGTATTCCATGAAAAGGTTTCCTGGAAGCAACTGGAGGAATCTGTTTCTGGTTTGGTTGGAGACTAATATCATGATTTATCCTGTCAATCACCAGCAGTAGCTGAAAATAAAAAGTTGTTCAGTCTTGCATGATATTTTTTACTATATGTTTTTGTCTAAAGAGAACATCATGTCATAGATACAATTTGAAAAATATAAGATTTTTGGGAAAATGGCTACTTGATGCATGGGGTCCCATTAAAAATGGCTACTTGGTACATGGGGTCCCATTAAAAATGGCTACTTGGTACATGGGGTCCCATAAAAAATGGCTACTTGATGCATGGGGTCCCATTAAAAATGGCTACTTGATGCATGGGGTCCCATTAAAAATGGCTACTTGTTACATTGGGGTCCCATGAAAAATGGCTACTTGGTACATGGGGTCCCATGAAAAATGGCTACTTGGTACATGGGGTCCCATGAAAAATGCCTACTTGGTATATGGGGTCCCATGAAAAATGGAAATGGCTACTTGGTACATGGGGTCCCATGAAAAATGGCTACTTGGTACATGGAGCCCCATGAAAAATGCCTACTTGGTAAATGGGGTCCCATGAAAAATGCCTACTTGGTACATGGGGTCCCACGAAAAATGTCAGACGAGAGACGACTTGCTTACAATATTACCGGAGATATGAAGAATTTCATTCAGATTTAATCAATTTAGGTTTTATTAAATAAATTTAAATTTGATCAAAATTCTGAAAATATTGAAAGCAAAAAAAAGGCAGACTACATTTTGGAAATGTCAGGAATAGGGGAATTTTGTTTCAAGAGTGAATAATGGAAAAGTAGGTTGACGAATGAATGCCGCGAAGTATTTTAAATATCAAAGACGATCTTCGACGCGTCGTCACTCAACTGTTTGTTGACACCCTGTATATTTCTCATTTCTACCTGCTGCTCAGATAAGGATTCAATAAAGAATTTATCCGGCGTGATATGAAGGATTAGATCATCATAGACCCGACTCATCTTCTCTGAAATATTAGAAACTAAATTTATCAAAACATTTATTTTCATCTTTTTATCTTCTTTTCCAGGTGTAATTTTTCCTGGCCCCTGATTTTCCAGGCTTCTTCCGCTCTCTCACACGTATATCCTAAACAGAACAGGTTTTGTTATAACAATAAAAACATAAAATAACAACAAAGAAGAAAAAAAATAACAATAAAATAATTAAAATAACATTATGAATAAAAATAACAACACAATAACTAAAAATCCAAAAGAACAGAAACTACAACAACTAAAGCAATAACAAAAACAATCATTTCAATTCCCGTAAATAGAAATTATAACACAATAATGTTTATGTTTATTTGGTGTTGATTCTCAGGACTCCTATTGGAGTATAATGAGAATTTCTTGATTTCACTGTCTGTAAATGATTTTAGTTCAGCTATAGTTCTGGCCATAATTGTTCATATTATTTACATTTTCACATGTTCATCGTACATTCATGAAAGTACAAGAATACAAATAAATAATATCCAACTGGATGGGTAAAAATCAATGTGAGAAATGAAAGAACAAAATCAAATAATTAGGCTGGCATGAAATAAATAATGTGTAAACATTAAACAATGATGAAATTATCTATATATTTATAAAATATTACCTGGGTTAGAAGTCCATTAATCTTCATATCATCTACAACTGATTTCTCAACAAAAGATCTGAGGCACATTGAGAGGGCGTACCTGACCGCCCCGGCCTGAGCGGACACACCCCCTCCCTTCACAGTGATATCAAGATCCACCAATCCAAGCAACTAAACAAAAAATATCTTGGAAAAGATGAAAAAGAGGAGAAAGTTTGATTATTTTCCATTTAGTTCAAAACTTCCAAAATAATCCTCACAGTTTAAAGGGACTGTTAACATAATTGAAAGAGGCACACCGTCCAATTCGTAGTCTGAGCAAAAATGATGGAATTATCCATGTTTTTCTATCTGAAAATTGTTTATTCTCATTTCAATTGGATCAGTTCATATCAATTTTAAGACAGAAAAATTCTCAAATCTTCCACATTATTCAATTCATCCAACAAAGGGCTATAGGGTACTGTTGTAAATAGGATGTGTAATTCTTTAATTGGAGGGTAGCTTAAAATTACGTCGTCAGTCCCATTTATGTAATTATTTATTTACCTTGGTAAACTGTAGAGGATACATGATGGCTAATCTCTCCTTGAGAGCAAAGAAATATCCTAGATCCATCAGATAATGAGGATGCTCGGCGTGTTTGATAACTACACCTCCTGATCCTGGTTTAGTCACACGAACATGAGCCCAGGCCGTCTTACGTTGACCCTAAACAGAAACAATGTATTCATCCACCAAGAAGGAAGATTCCTTGCCGACCTAATAGGAACTAAATTTAAATTTGAAAAAGGATTCCGAAGACCGCCGCCAGGTGAAGGACAAATAATGATCTAATGTCTGCAGGTTAATTGTTAAAAATATATTAGTGCTAGCTTCTATTTCAATTGTGAACATATTCTCTTTGTAAACACTGTAAAACAATAACAAACAAAATCGCTAAAAAATATCGAGACTTCTCAAAAAATAATGAAATCAAATTTTAATGGAGGCTAATTTTTTAAATTTTTATCATCCCACACAAAATTTGGACCCGATCGGTTCAGCCGTTTTGACGTTAATTGGTAAAAATAGACAAACAGACAGACAAGCAAAGTATATATATAAATAGATTTCTCAATAATTTTACATTGAATAAATTAGAAGTAGTTCAGAAGTTGATTCCGACCTTTCAGCTCTCTGTATGATGCACTGCCACACATGTAAATATTTTTTTGATGATATATAAAAACAATTTTATTGTCATATTTTGTGATTGAAAATACCTCGAACTCAACGAAGGCTCTTCCTTTCTCATCATGTTCAGGAACTAAATATGTTTGTTTACTTAAAGAGATTCCTTCAGATACACGATAACTAAATATCTCGTCTCGAACCCTGAAAACAAGAATATATATTTAAGTTTTGGAACAAGAAAAAGAAAAATTAAAAAATCATTATCACATTCCTAGTTTATTGCTAAATAATACAGCTATTTTAGTCGATTAAAGTTCATATCATGGGTTTGGACCGAACAAAAACATAGGAGGAAGAAACGCCCACTCCAAAGAGTAGAGGCCTGTTTTAAGGGCGTATGTGAAGAGTCCTACCTGTATGAAAAAGGAAGAGACACTAATCTCTCCAGGACATTTACAAACTCCCTGTGATCCGAGTCTGTTATGAGCTCTAGGGTGAGACTGGAGAGCTCGTCCTTGGTAATCCACCTTGAGTCCGCCATCTGACCCATATCCAGGACCTGCTGGGGGTCAGCTCGCTTACCCTGCTTAGCTAACCTCTCCCCAAATATAGTCACCGCCTCAATACTGTCTCGGAGTTTAAATATCCGGTTTTGTAAATCCGGTTTCCGGGTGTAGAAAAAGGTTTGGTAGGGTCGACCTTGAGCATCAAATTCAGCCTCTTTTTGTCTATAACAAAGAACGATGTGTGATGGGCGGGACAAAGAATGGTTATTTTTTGTAAATTTTATGAGATTAATTTTGCATTAGTTTCAACTTTTAGACAAAACAATTAAATATTTAGATATAGATATAGATATAGATAGATATTTTATTAAAAGTAAAATTAAGGCACACAAACATTTTAAAGAGAACATTTTGAAAAAAAACATGGTTCCAAACTTTCTTGAAAAATAGGCCTAACCTTGGAAATATCTCCTTAGAATGTTTCATGATGGGTCTAACCTTGGAAATATCTCCTTGGGAGGTTTCATGATGGGTCTAACCTTGGAAAAATCTCCTTGGGAGGTTTTATGAAAGGCCTAACCTTGGAAATATTTCCTTAGGAGGTTTCATGATGGGTCTAACCCTAGAAAAATCTCCTTGGGAGGTTTTATGATAGGCCTAACCTTGGAAATATCTCCTTGGGAGGTTTTATGATAAACCTAGCCTTGGAAATATCTCCTTGGGAGGTTTCATGATGGGCTTAACCTTGTAAATATCTCCTTGGTTATCTCCTTGGTAGGTTTCATGATGGGTCTAACCTTGGAAATATCTTCTTGGGAGGTTTCATGATGGGTCTAACCTTGGAAATATCTTCTTGTGAGGTTTCATGATGGGTCTAACCTTGGAAATATCTCCTTGTGAGGTTTCATGATGAGTCTTCCATTGGAAATATCTCCTTGGGAGGTTTCTTGATGGGTCTAACCTTGGAAATATTTCCTTGTGAGGTTTCATGATGGGTCTAACCTTGGAATTATCTCCTTGGTAGGTTTCATTATGGGTATAACCTTGGAAATATTTCCTCGGGATGTTTCATAATGGGTCTAACCTTGGAAATATCTCTTTGGGAGGTTTCATGATGGGTCTAACCTTGGAAATATCTCCGTGGGAGGTTTCATGATGGGTATAACCTTGGAAATATCTCCTTGGGAGGTTCATGATGGGTCTAACCTTGGAAATATCTCATTGTGAGGTTTCATGATGGGTCTACCATTGAAAATATCTCCTTAAGAGGTTTAATGATGTGTCTAACCTTGGAAATATCTCTTTGGGAGGTTTAATGATGTGTCTAACCTTGGAAATATCTCTTTGGGAGGTTAATGATGTATCTAACCTTGGAAATATCTCTTTGGGAGGTTTCATAATGGGTCTTGCTTCAGGAACTAGACCAGAGGGGAATAAGTATTCTATACTCTCATCTATATTCTCCTAAACATTTCTTTTATTTAATAACAATAATTTTTTCCTAACCCTTTTTAGTGGCATGTCCAGCAAACATGGTTTATAAAAGGGTCGGGAAAATTATCTAAAATTGAGTATCTTCTGGTTCTCAACGAATGCCTGCTTGCACTTGTGTTTTTAAAAGTTCTTTTTATAACAAGTTTATTTTATTTTCCAACCTGTGTCATAGTTGCATGATCCATCCCCATCATATTAGCAAGATGTTGCCGACCCATCTCAAACTCTGCCTCCTCACTGGAGATAAATATATCGTGATCACGCTTCCTCTGCAGGTAGAGACGCATAGCAGACGACATCTTCCGCTCCTGCTTCACCCGCTCTGATTCCGACAGGACGCTGGTCTCCTCCTGGGTGCTCCTTAGGATGGGGAAGGTTGATATCTGCGCCTTGAGACTAGAGAAGAGACCTGGGAGAAGGGTTGACCGCTGCCAGGTTCGGCAGACTGCTCCGGCCATCTTTACTTCTGAAAGAATATGAGATCACAGGTTAGGTTCAGGTACAGTACACAGTTTCTGATATCATGGAAATTATCAATATACAAAAAGTAAGAAACATATATTAAATAGTTTTAAAAAGTGTTTTGAATTGATCTTTAAGATCGGTCAATATTTGTTGGAATGATCGATAAAGTGCTGAGTTTGTTCGGTGCTCCCAGAGAACCCGGAGGAGTTGAATGTTTCATCCTCCTCGTCCTCCTCCTCCTCAACCTGCATATCGTAGATCCTGTGCCTCTTCCTGTTCATGAACAGCAGGATACTCACGTTCCTGGGTCCAGATACAGCCATCTGACACGCTCTAGAGAAGATAATTAAAATGATAAGCATATTAGAAAATAAACAAATGTTGAAACAACCAATTAGAAGATTTTAAAAATGCCGATGATAACAGAATAAATTAAATAGCAGGAGGGGGTTATACTATACTTTCAGGATATTTAGCTTTAAGAAAAAAAAAGATAATTAACACTCTAATTTGCATCTTCCCTACCAAAAAAAGCAATAAAAGACATTAATTGCAACTTCCCTAACCAAAAAAGCAATAAAAGACTTTAGTTTACAACTTCCCCTCCAAAAAAGGCAATAACAGACTTTAATTTGCAACTTCACCACCAAAAAAAGCAATAGAAGACTTTAATTTGTAACTTCCCTAACAAAAAAGCAATAAAAGACTTAAATTTGCAACTTCCCTTACAAAAAAAAGCAATAAAAGACTTTAATTTGCAACTTCCCTTCCAAAATAAAGCAATAAAAGACTTTAATTTGCAACTTCCCTACCAAAAAAAGCAATAAACACAATAGAAGACAAATGAATAGATAAGTATTATTACCTAATATTATCCAACTCTCTAGAGGATGCCCGACCTCCGACCTCCAAGATACTGTTCTGGGAGAAGGTAGGAAGGATCTTTGAGGTGAGAGGAAAAGGTTCCAGAGCTCCGGAGACAAGAGGTAGAGGAAGCTGTACAAGGGTTTGTTGTGCACCACACTCCAGAAGGACGGATAAAATATCCTAGGAAACAAATATTTTATTCTTATAATAAAGCTCTTCGCTCATACATATTTATTTGTTTATGTGTTTATGTTTGGATTATTTTCAGGACTCCTGTCGGACTATATAAGAAATTTCCGATTGTTGATGATATTCATGATGATATTCATGAGGGTGCATATATCACATTAATATTCAAAAAATATTATATTTTATATTTTTTTTTATTTTTTGTCAATTTTTTTTGAAGTACTTTAATTTTTAAATTTTTTGACATATTCTTTTTCTCAATTTGGCCGTTCTCTTTATTTTTCAGTAATATTTTTTTTGGCTCTTTTTGTTCCAACAATATGTTAATATGTTAGCTAGAGCTGGCAAAACGGCTGGACCGAATGGGCAAAAATTTGTTGAGAGAACCCTTGAGTACCCCGGGGGTAACATAGACTAAAAAATATATAATATTTTTCTTCTATTCTATTATTTTTTCCAAAATCCAAATTTTTCCACGGGAGACGCCAGGCACATTAGCAAGCAATAAATATTTTACAAAATTTCAAATATACAAAAAAAAACTTACGGTGATGCCAATACCAAACAATGTTCGAGTGGTATTTAAAATGATAAACTTCACCCCCCACATATAAAAAACAAGCAAAATATGTCTCAGATTAGTCTAATTTCAGGTGTAAAAAGTGCCTAGTTGATGGAATGTCGATGGGTCAATCCCTTAAAGTTTCTGACCTTAGTGTAAAAACAGAAATCAACAACTACAGTGCCTTGTTGGACCGTGAGCCAGGTTCCTCTGGGTTCAGGTTTAGGTTTGATTCCGTCCTGCTCCAGCTCCCAGTAGAAGATCTTCTCCCTGTCCCAGCACACAGATCCTTGAACTAGGTCACCTTCAACCCTTTGAGCACTCTGCAGTGTGGCCTCGAACTTGTCCTCTGTCGTGTCCTCTGAGATCGGAGGGTTAGGTAGGAAGGTGCCTGGAGAGAATTCCAGATTCATCTTTAATCTCGTTTCATTCGTCTTATCCATGGACATTCCGTTAAATATCTGAGAATAATTATATTCTTTACTTCTTCCTGTACAAGCAAACTATTTAACAAAACCGAGTGATCTAAATAACTCTAATAAACAAATGAATATTTAACTCGAAAATTTTCAATTCTGTCATTTGGAATAGCAAACTTTGGAATAATGCTATTAATAGTCCGTGTAATTAGAAAATAGAAATAGACCCATTCCCTTGCATATGTAGGAAACGCTAGAGTTCAGTAAATTACAAACTAGAGTGTAAATCAAAACAATAATAATACACTATCAACCATAAACCGAATTCGAAATAACAGAACTTAAATTGAAAAAACCCAGATGCAGGAGAAATCATCAATAATGGTACAGGTCGGGCTTAACCTCTAAATATATCTAAGAATATAGTATTACTAGATAAGAGGGAAGATTAAATAAATATTATTATTCCTTGTTGACAGCTGCTGACAGAAGATTAAACTCCTTGACTGCTGAGGTTTTAGTATTTACAGGAAGGATAAACGGAATGTTTAGCAGCTCAGGGTTCTCCTCTAAAGAGAAAAACAACACATCAATCAATCAATCAAGCAACCATCTTTTAAGAAATTAAATATTTAATCAATAAACCAAAACCTCGTAATTTGTCGAACAAACAAAAAACAATAAGGACGATATATTGAAAATTTTAAGATTTACGTAAGTTTACTTACTCAGCAACTGATTCCAGATGTTTCTAGTGTTATCTGGAGGTTGAGAGAGATCTTCTTCCTTCAGATACTGTCCAACCTTCTCCAGGTACACATTACTACAACAGGAGATATTAAACCTTCTCCAGGTATACAATACTACAACAGGATATCTGTCCTTCTCTAGGTATACAATACTACAACAGGAGATATCTAACCTTCTCCAGGTACACATTAACAAAACAGGAGATATTTAACCTTCTCCAGGTATGCAATATACAACAGGATATCTGACCTTCTCTAGGTATACAATACTACAACAGGAGATATCTAACCTTCTCCAGGTACACATTAGCAAAATAGGAGATATTAAACCTTCTCCAGGTATGCAATATACAACAGGAGATATTAAACCTTCTTCAGGTATACAATATACAACAAGAGATATCTAACCTTCTCCAGGTATACAATATACAACAGGAGATATCTAACCTTCTCCAAGTATACATTACTACTGTAGGAATAGGGAGACCAAGTTAAACTACGTAGAACGTGAGATAATGAATATTCACCTTACTCCTCCTCCAGTAGAGTTCAAGTTCTTATTCTCGAACCTCCGGATAAACTCCGCAATAAACATGATATCCTGCTGCGTGGTTCTCTTTAACTCCTCCGGTATCTCTCCTCCACCCCTCCGAACTATCTCCGTGTACAACCAGCGGAAGAATGCCTTGAAGTTCTTCATGGACTCGTCAATAACCTGCTGGAGTTCAACAGCTTTGGACCAGAACCTGGCAGAGCAGTGCAGAGCTTGAAATACAACATCTTCGGATACTCCTACAAATCAACATTATCATTTAACATCAAAACACGAATTTGATAGACTTAGGCTCCATTATACAGATTGGAGACAATACATCTGTAAAACCAAATTAAATTATGTGCCGTGTTAAGTGTTGTTACAAAATGGTAGGTTAAAAATCTAGCTATTAGTTTCTTAATTCCGTATTCATGTAAAACCTTCATGATAATTATAAGACGAACGGGTACAGAAACGTGCTGTGAATCTAATAACAGGACTGAAGGGGAAATCGTACTTGGAGAAACTACAGGAACTAGGTCTTATGTTATTGAAAGCAATATGGTCGAGGTTTGATCTATTGCAAACCTTCAAGATCATTAAAGGGTTCGAAAGAGTAAACAGAGATATTTGGATTGAGTTGGTCGGACCTGATAATCCCAGACCTACTAGATTGACCTCCCATCAATTCAACATAATCCCTAAACCTTCAAGAACGGATCCTAGATTAAAATTCTTCTCTAACAGGGTTGAGAACTCTTGGAACACCCTCCCAGCTGAGATTAAGGATGCTAAATCAATTAACATGTTTAAAAACAAGCTCAATACAAACTTGAATAGTTAATTAATCCTTTAACTATAGTGCCAGGTCCAGGGTGCGCGGAATTGCCTGAGTATTTTCTACAGATGACGACCTGTACTTTGGACTGTGGAGGCAACTACAGCTAGCCTCATCATGCTCCTACCTGGAGTTCTGAGTATCACCACCCAAGAAACCAAGTGAGTGAGAGTGAGACTGATCAATTATCAAAAAAAAAAAAAAATTTCAACATTATTTTACCATTTTACAGATTAACCGGGTATGATAAGAATTTGAACTCAAACTATAATTGATTGAAAAGTATATTGACCCCAAGATATTTACTAACCTATGACTGAGAATCTTGGACTGGCTCTGGCAAGACCAATAAGTTCCCCGAGCTGGAAATGAAGACTCTGACAGACAGGATGAAGATACCGGATTACAAACCTCTGAATGTTGGAGTAACTCAGCTCTATAGACTGACCCATTCTAGAAAACAAACATTGAAAATAAATCATCGTAACAATATTTAAATTCCATAACAAGATTATGCTTTTTAAATACGAAATTAAAATTACTTTTTTTCAATGGACAGAGGATCAGAAAAGAAAAAGTTTTTAGCAAATCTTACTTGAAATGATTTAATAATTTAATATAATTTGAAAAGAAAAATGCTCTAACCTTTTAAGGCCCTTTTCCGTCATATCCTCTCGCAGAAAAGTTTCCAGTTCTGGAGTCAAAGTTCCAAAAAGTAAAAGTCCCAAAAAATCCGCAGCAACAGTTCCTGGAGGGTTCATCTCAGCATATCCAGCTAGTTTAGTATCCATCTCCAGCAGGATATTCTCCCAACTCTCCCTTTATTAATATATTAGTTTAGTATCCATCTCCAGCAGGATATTCTCCCAACTCTCCCTTTATTAATATATTAGTTTAGTATCCATCTCCAGCAGGAAATTCTCCCAACTCTCCCTTCATTAATATATTAGTTTAGTAACCATTCTGGGAGAATATCCTTCTACTCCCTTTATTAACATATTAGTTTAGTAACCATTCTGGGAGAATTTCCCACTACTCCCTTTATTAATATATTAGTTTAGGAACCATTCTGGGAGAATATCCTACTACTCCCTTTATTAATTATTAGTTTAGGAACCATTCAGGGAGATTATCCTACTACTCCCTTTATAAATTATTAGTTTAGTAACCATTCTGGGAGAATATCCTACTACTCCTTTTATTAACATATTAGTTTAGTAACCATTCTGGGAGAATATCCTACTACTCCCTTCATTAACATATTAGTTTAGTAACCATTCTGGGAGAATATCCTACTACTCCCTTTAAAAACATATTAGTTTAGTGACCATTCCGAGAGAATATCCTACTACTTCCTTTATTAATTATTAGTTTAGTAACCATTCCGAGAGAATATCCTTCTACTCCCTTTATTGACATATTAGTTTAGTAACCATTTTGGGAGAATATCCTACTACTCCCTTTTTTAATTATTAGTTTAGTAACCATTCCGAGAGAATATCCTTCTACTCCCTTTAAAAACATATTTTTTTTATATTAATAGATTGTAAATATTGAGAACTATGTGACACATTTTAAAAGTTAAGGTTAATAACCTCACATGTGCATCGATATTTGTCTCATTTTTTTAAGAGAAAAACGGCGATTTCACTGCTATCTATAAACGATGGCAGTGTTGTGAATAGTTGATGGTTACCCACGCTTGGTCGTAAATAGCGATTTTTGGACCCACTCAACTTAGAATCTCAAAACCAAGCTAAGAGCATTCCAGTGATTTTCCCGAGTTCCCAAATCAAAATTGGAGGCAAAGTGGTGAAGGGGTTTATGAGTTATGATCGGACATCCAAACAAACAAACAGAGATTACAACTTTAAAAATATAGATGTACATTGTACCTGATTCTACTGAGTGTATCCTCCATGTACTGTATTGTACCCTGGATAAGATTAAATTTGGTCGCTAGGACGGCCAGCTCAGCCTGGCAGGTAGATACTATAGAACACTCAACAAAAATCAACCTGGAACAGTTGATCGTAGATTGGTTGATAATTCAAGAAGGAAATACCAATGCTAGCAGGACTGTAGGCATAATTTCAAGTGACCCTACAGTTAACAAAAAAAAGAGTAGCATTTACGATTTACAACGTTACCCTTCCATTTTTGTCGAATCAAGAATGAACAAAACATTTCTGTTAGTCGAGCTAAAATTTGATTAATTTCAATTTTGGTTTCTATATAAATTGACTTGGGCATTTTTGCTTAAAAAATGGAGAAAATTATAGATTCAACATCCTATTAGATAAATCAAAGAATAGGTTTAATTGGTATGAATTAGATATACCCATCTGTAATTAATGGGTTTCAGGATATTAATTCAACAGTTCCTTAAACCAACAAAAATAGTTGATATGTTGATAATTAGGAAAATGTAAAAATTTCAGCCAAATGGTTAAGAGTTTATTATTCATAGTTAATTAAAAAGATTCTAATGTCCAGCCTAACTCGCGAATATTTAACATTTTTTGATGAAATAAGGTTGGGGGTGTCGGGGGGGGGGGGGATATCATTTACCTTGTAGTTTCCTCCTGTTCAATAATACAGCTGAATGTTTTAAGATCACTGGCAAGCACTACATTCAGAATCTGACAGGGGGCTCCGAGCAGGTCGGAGATAGAGAGACGAGCACACATTAGGAAACCACTGATCAGAACATAAATACTCCCAGTTCTAGTTCCAACCAAGAGAATAGTTACACTCGAACTCTCATCCAACTTCCTAGACAGGAAACAAACTTATAAACTTTACTTCACATTAGGACATAAATCAGGGATATTTAATAAAAAAGCACAATTTCAAATCATCCCAAGCTCAAAAATATCTGTTAGTTTTACTTTGAGCTGTAAAAATCCCGGTTATATAACTAATAAATTGAAGAGAGCGCAAGGATGACACGCAAAATCGTGAAGCGTTATAGAGAAGGAATTTTATAAAAAATCGTCAAACTTTTTGTTAATGGGTTTAAAAAGTGTTCATGAGTTTTAACCTGGGGTGAAGAGACTATGTTTAAAAACCATCCTCAACGGTTTCTATTGTGTAATGTGATTGGATTTTTTTAAAATTTTTAAATTCTCTTGGTAGAAACAAGAAAAGTACAAACCTGCAATCTTGTAACTCATCCTCCCCATTCTCATTGTAACTGTAGATTTTATCCAAGGATGGAAGTTTCGACATTAGATCCCAGTTGAAGTCTCCTAAAGGACTGTATATATCATCATCCTAAACAAATGTACAATATCATGTACACTGTACGATGTACAATGTACAGCCGGTGACCAAAAACGAGACCTCAAAAAAAATTTCTTCTCACAAACAAGAAGTTATAAAAGACCCCCCGGCCCTCCCCGGCCCTCCCCGGCCCTAAACGAAATCCTGACCAGGCCGCCAATTCAATAAAGAACAGTTCACTAGATCTATCCATGATATCCAGGATATTTCTGCATCTACCTGCTCTGTATATATCAAACCTTTGAGATGAATCCTGGTGGTCGATCTATCCATGATATCCAGGATATTTCTGCATCTAACTGCTCTGTATATATCTATCCTTTGAGATGAATCCCGGAGGTCGATCTATCCAATATATCCAGGATATTTCTGCATCTGACTGTTCTGTATACATCTTACCTTTGAGATGAATCCTGTTGGTCGATCTATCCGTGATATCAAGAATATTTCTTCATCTAACTGTTCTGTAAATATCTAACCTTTGATATGAATCCTGGTGGTCGATCCAGGATCAGGATATCTCTGCATCTAACTGTTCTGTATATCTTACCTTTGAGATGAATCATGGAGGTCGATCTATCCATGATATCCAGGATATTTCTGCATTTAACTGTTCTGTATATATCTTACCTTTGAGATGAATCCTGGTGGTCGATCTATCCAAGATATCCAGGATATCTCTGCCTCTAACTTCTCTGTATATATCTTACCTTTGAGATGAATCCTGGTGGTCGATCTATCCATGATATCCAGGATATCTCTGCATCTAACTGCTCTGTATATATCTTACCTTTGAGATGAATCCTGGTGGTCGATCTATCCATGATATCCAGGATATTTCTGCATCTAACTGTTCTGTATATATCTTACCTTTGAGATGAATCCTGGTGGTCGATCTATCCAAGATATCCAGGATATCTCTGCATCTAACTGTTCTGTATGTATTGCTTGAGCGGACTCTATATGCCGTATAGCCAGGAGTCCGGAGGAGTATCCTGCAGCTACAAGTTTACCGTCAGGTCTCCAACTAGATAATATCAGAATCAGCGACTCATTCAATTGATAATTTTCCAAAATAATGACAAATAGGTTCCGCAGGTAAAATCTTTTAATGGAAACTTCAGGATTGAGGGAATATAATTATTTTTTGGAGAAAATCTAGATATCTAATAACTAGCATCAGAAAATTGTTGAGCAAAGCATTAAGGAAAATGTAGTTTACTACTGTACCATTGTACTGTACCTGAGTGCAGTACAAGTAGAGTCCTCGTGTGATGGTGCAGACCAAACCTTGTGCCATTGTAGACGATACAAACTAACATCTCCAGTATCCGTTGCTGGAATATATATTCATACAACAACTATGTAGTTCATGGAATATAGGTTCTAGCAAATAGATTATCAAGTACAATAGGTGGCAACAAAGAAATGGATCAATTATACACGACGTCACAAGTGTCAAATATAACAAAGGAAACGAAATTTTCTCACATTATTTGACATGTTTTTCAAGATTAAATAAAAAAGTGTAAAAGCAGGAACACATAAAATTGCCCTTATTTTACTGTAAGATAAGCACTTTATTCTTCAATTATCACTATTATTAATAATTTTGTCGGACATAATACTGAGTTGACACTTGTGATGTAAGAATACAGCTGTACTGAAAGTGTACAAATACTACGTTGCCATCTATTGTACTTGACAATATATTTGCCCAGGTTGTATTAACCAGTATATGATCCTAGCAGGACCCCTACCCTAAGGCTCACATCTCATTATCTAATGGGGGTACTAAAGGGTCGGATTACTTGATTTTTTCTAAGGCCACTTACGAGGACAAATGAGGCCCTTCGTTATAAATAAATAAATAAAACTAACCATAGGTATTTTCCTGAGCCCCCACCCCTCCTCCCCCCCACCCACACCCGTCAAAAAAGTGCAAACAAACTAGAGAATGAGGGGGAATGATAATTAATGAATAGAGAAAATGAAAAGTTGGACATTAAAAGGCAAGTTAAATTATCCTTTATAATGCTTTTCCCTCAAAAAATCAGTTATTTACCATTAAAAATCATTTATTTCCCCATTTCAACGAAAAAATCACTAACTTCGGGGGTCGGGGGAAATGATTTTTAAAGAGAGGGGGCCGACGAGGGGGAGGGTGAATCATGTAGAAAATATAAACCCATGTGTTGTTTGACAATAACCTTACCCGTGGCTATAATATCCATCTTTGGAGACCAGAGCATAAGCTTGATCTGCTGCACCACCTGCCTCTCATCCATCTGCCTCATCACCAGGTTCTGCGCCATTTTATCTGCAATAAATACATCTTTCTCATCTTAGCATCTTCATCTTAAAAGGGACAGAAGGCGTATTCAAAATTGACCTTTCTTACAAAGAATGGGATGTCCGTCTTACAAAGGTGCCCTCTAAAAGTTTTGACGGATCAATAATTGGAATTGGAAGTTGATCATTTTCAATTGAGGTTTCTCTATAATGTGACTTTTCAAGCTTGAAAAATCGACGATATCTTCCAGAATTATTGATCAGATAAAGATTGAAAGGGTACCGTTGTGAATCGGGCATGATCCTCTGTACATAAAAAAGATCCGTTGAAATTACGACATTCCTTTCATACCTTAACCGTCAGATCTTGATATTGCTGAATTTTCAAGTTTAAGATTTAGTTAGATCTTGATAATTACAACTTAGTTTCATATTTCGGTTTCTTATCTTTATACCCAGATCTAGATAAATCACTGTCTATATCTCTATGGGATCCAAACAGAACCTATCATTCTTATAGGCTGGAGAACCTTGTATCCTTCTACCCCGTTGGTTTACGGAGAGAGGAAGAAACGCAGATCTCATTGTTATTCCTTTCCCTCCCGGAGTATACGCGATAAACACACACTCCTCGTCCCGTTTGGGTGTAACCATCACCCAACCTGCTGAGCTCAGAACTATATCTTTACTCCCGACCTTGTCGCTCACTCCGGTCAATCTAACCTCTTTCCCGAGCAGAGAAGGAAAACTTCGCATTCTCTTCAATCCACCTTATATATAAAAATATAAAAACACAGTAGTCACTGTGAAGTTTAAATATCTTCTTAATTTCCATAAATTTTTTTTTTTTTAAATACAAAAACATAAAAGTTTAAAATCTTTAGTTTTTTCTTTGTAAGAGGTATTTTAATTGGTTTAATTGGTGTGTTTATGTTTATATATCACGAGTGTGATATTTAAAAGATCCTTGAAAAAAGTCCTTTAAAAAATATATTGGTTAGAATACTAAAACTATTTTCCAACAAAGACTTAATTCGAGAAGATTAACATGATATCCATTATCCAACCCACCTTCAGGAACTGTGATAAGTTTAGTAACCGGAGCATTGTTCAGAAACTCTTCAACTCCCTCCGTCTCAACCACGTTGATAGAGAGCTGATTGGTGCAGAATACGGTCACTCTGACAGGAGGAAGGTCCCGTCCCTCAATATAGTCTAGTCGACCCAGCCCGCCCAGTAGGAGGGTGTGTCCTACCCGGAGTAGGAGGGTTCGAGGAATCAGGGGAGAGGTTGGTAGGGTTTTATTTATCTCCTCAGCTGTGAGAAGATTGATTATTTGATCTTCGGAGACTGTTCCAGGAGAATCATAACACCATTTACCGTAACTAAACAAAAGAATATAAAAATTAAATTAAGGGCATAAAGGAAAAAAATTATTTGCAAATAGTGAAATGAAAAGAAGAATAGATCCCCATTACATTAATTAACAAATTTTAAGATGGAAAATCGAACTGAGCAA
This sequence comes from Eurytemora carolleeae, assembly GCF_000591075.1. NCBI lineage: Eukaryota > Metazoa > Arthropoda > Copepoda > Calanoida > Temoridae > Eurytemora > Eurytemora carolleeae. The sequence continues at coordinate 165,424 of NW_019396060.1, read as the reverse complement.
ATACAAAAGAGATGCTAAATCCTAGTTACTGTTAACTCGGAAAATGAACTGAGCGAATATAAAAGAGATGCTAAATCCTAGTTACTGTTAACTCGGAAAATGAACTGCTGTGGAAAACATGAATATCCAAATTGTATTTAAAGTTTAGGTATTATTTTATTTTAAAATTGGAGTAAGGGTTTGTTTAGGATATTTGTATTCTTGATAAGTTTTATTTTTAACCACAGAACATAAAGATAAGAAAACCTGAACAATTGATTAAGAGGATCCAAAACCTCCGGTATTTCAGGTATCACGTCCTCAACTTCGGTTAGCCCCATATATCCACTCTGAGGCTGTCGTTCTAAATATAAATAAAATCTTCATCATTTGGTTTGGTATCTCCCCCCCCCCCTTCTATACTGGGATTATTAAAGAGGTATACAACCCTTTAAAAATGGCATAAAAGAAAAATTTCATTTAACCCCTTCAAAAATTCATAAATCATTTACGAACTTTAAATTGTGAACACAAATTAATCAAATCTTACGTTTTTAAGATAACATAAAATTCTGCAACTACGGATAAGGGACGCTAAACCCGAGTGTATTTAAAAAAATTGGTTGTTTAACATCTTTACCTTTTAAAGAATTTTTAAGGGTGTGTGTTATTGTGTATGTTGTGGGCAGAGCAAACTCGATTTTTTTAAATCTTGATAGATTCTGTAGTCGCTCTAATCAATAATACTTTTGTTCAGTCAGTCAGTCAGATTATTATACAGTAACGAGGTGGTTTAAAAATAAAGAAAGTAAATAAAATAAAAATATGTTACTTTACGATACATTTTTTCATTGGATCTTTTTTAAATAAACTTATAAAAAAAAAGAATGCTTATGTGATTTTTATGTTGTTGGCTTATTTAGTTGAAGAACCCGAAACGTTTTAAAAGAAAGCCAATTGTGCGTTGATAATAAGATTTTATTTAAATAAACAAGAAAGCGATAACATAAAAAAGGCTCTTTGTAGAAAAGTTTTAAAAGAAAAAAAGTATCAACAAAAATGAATATTCCTTGTTCTTGTAATGATATTGCGTAATTAGCCTGAGCTACTCGGGCAGTTCTGAAAATAAACAAGTCAATCAATCAACAAATTAATCATCTAAAAACTAAAGATGCAGTCGATAGAAGAAGCATTAAGAAGAATCCAAACCAACACGCATCCAATAAAATATTTTAAACTCATCCATTAGACAATAAACCACTGAATAAACTCCATAAATCAATCAATCGATCAATAAAGCAATCAATCAATCCCTCTAAAAATCAGCAAATAAACCAAACCCCGAATTAAGCTATCAATCAATCACTTGAGAGATAAATTAACCCAAGAACCATTAAAGTCGGAAATATACTTGGATAATTTAATCATGAATTGATTTCTTTCTATCTACCTATCACAGATGAATTGAGGTTCAGGTCTGGTGACCGGAAACTTGAGAAGATTAAGGGTTGTGCCGGGTACAGGACTAGTGATAGCTTTCTGTACAAGATCAAGGGCGTGGATCTAATATTAATTTTATGAATCTTTGTTCAACTTCATTAAATACTTAGGGGCCAAACTCAGAGGTAAAAACATACATTTAAAAAATACAAATTATTCAGTTAAAAGATTAAAATTTAAATTTCTTGATTGATTTATAAATTCCTTGCAAAGATCAGATTCCAGCAGCGTATTAAAGATTGAAGATTTTCCCACATTTGTACAACCTAAAAATATATATTTTTTTCATGGATTGACGACGTAATATTTTAAAAGATATAATATTTTTTTAGGACATCAACAATTGACGACGGTACTCCTTTAATAAAAAAATGGATAACTTGCGGCAGCAGTTTTCCTAAAAGTGTATCTCAACAGAACAGAAAATGAACAAGGCGATATATAATTATAAAACTAGTCTTAAAATGGAACTATAGAGAATGTTTGATCTGTTAAATGGGACTGGCGTTATAATTTAAAGTGACCCACCGTTTAAAGAAGGCTATGTCCGATTCACAACGGTACCCATTAAACCATAATCTAATCAATAATGTAAATGATATCGTCCATTATTCTAGCTTGAAAGTATTCTCGCAATGTCCTCCACCGCAGTTAAAGCAAGACCTGCAAGTTCCTTTTCATAGAGACACCGCAATTGAACATTATAAATTTTTAGAAAGAATGACAGGGTTTACTCCGTTTAAAAAGGGTTTCAAATGGTTCCGTTTCGTATCGAACATGAACCAATCTATAAATATGACCCAATCTATATATTGGGTCACTTAAAATTATGTTTACAGAAGTTTAAATACGTTTACATCAAACATAATTTTGATTGTAATTATTTGTCGATACAAGAACAAAATTCGAACAATTTATTATGTAAATAAATATATTTTTATTTGCTAGATACCTAGTATATAAATATCTCCTGGTAAGGAATTATTGTTCCATCTCCAATATCTGAATATTTTATCGATTAGAATCTCCATGTTAAACCCAGTTTTAGCACTTACACATAGGGCACTAAACCAACAAGTGTTATTATCATTATGAAATTAAGTTAGGAAAAATCATAATCTAAGTTTTTCGATTATTCAATTTGTAGTAAACTTTTTAGAAAACTCATCATTTCAATTCAATTTTCTAATATAAGTTCAAGCTTTAAATTCACAAAGGTGCAATATGTTTATTCATTTACATCCCCCTCGAAACTTTATTAATAACACTAGTTTTCCTGATTAATTTAGGAAAAATGCTCCCGTTGGATTCGTTAAAACATTTTTTGAGGAACTCTTCTCTGATGATTTCAGTAATATTTCTATAATCCAGAATAAAATCAACATTTTCATCACTTTTAAAAATAACTTATCAAAATGAATTCAAGTAACTTATAAGTTCATGTTAAAGGGAGTGTTTGCGAAAAATGAAAGGGGGTATAGGCTTAATGCGATAAAAAAGCGCTTTTGATCGCCACTAATCTTACTTCTATCTGTTGCGTCTGTAAGGAGAAAATTGTTAAAGACGTCTCATACCGAAGAACGTAGTGTCCATATAAATTCAGAAAGATGCAACATACGACTTAGACCGTAAAAAAAATCTATTTAATTTCAAACAAATCATTCAGATATTACAACCTATAGTTATCGATTATTTGAAATTACAGTCCATTTAATAATGATTTTATTCTGTTTATGCCTGATATAACGGGATTGGTCCGGGAGCAGTAGGTCAACCTTGTTTCCGACTAAAATTATTTTTTTATTTTTCCCGAGTAGATCAAGGATATTTGGCCAGACGGAACCCGGAAAATCCAGGAGATCAACCACCAGCAGAATCAGAGCATCCTTGTCCTTTAGGTGCTCAATAGCTTTAGGATAATCCTCAGGAGATACGGAAACCTGAGATAGAAATTTATAATTATTTATGGACAAGAGAGGACTAAAGACAATATGAAAGGTATGAATAAATGAGTTGAACCCGTTCGGCCCCTAGGGCTTAGGATCCATTTAATTTTGATGCAGATCCGGATCCTGAATTCGCATTGGATAAAAATTGATCCGGATCCAAATCCGCATCCGGATCCAGGTCAGATTTACTGATTTATTTTTAACAGAAAATGAATTTGCAAATATTTTTTATTCTTTTCTTCCTTTTTTATGCTACAACTTGATAAACCATTCAGAGATTATGAAATTTAACAGTTCAAATTTAGGTTTTGAGAGCAAAAGATTTTTTGCCCCTTGGATCCCGGATACGTGGATCTGCATATTTTAGCTGATCCGGATCCAGGACGTAGATCCCAAGTACTGTCGGCCTGATTAAGACATCTTTTGCAGACTGGTAGTCCATTAAAAAAATGTGTTTTTTTTCTTGGCATCAAGGAAGGGCTTGCCAGAAACAACATATTTATATTTAATAATCTCCATCTTTCTTAAATGTCAGGTATGTTGCGGTGCGCAAATTGTATTTTTATGGTTTCATTTAATAAATTGGGGAAAATATATGATTTTTTCAATTATAAGGGTTTATTCTTGACACCCTTTCTTTGAACTTGGTACTGCTGTTTAAATTTTAAAAATAAGATTTAAAGTTAAGAACTTTAACTGAAACCAATTTTAAGAAATTGGTCATTCAATTACCTTTAATGCAATATTGTATTCTTTAATAATGTAACATCGTTGGCATAGAGATCTTCTGAGTTCTTCCTCCTTCTTCCCTTCCAGGAGCTGGGACGGTATATATCCAGGTATATTCTCAGCACTGAACAGAATACTAGGAGCTAGGACGGTATATATCCAGGTATATTCTCAGCACTAAACAGAATACTAGGAGCTAGGACGGTATATATCCAGGTATATTTCATCTCAGTTCAATTCAAAAGAATACTGTTCATTTATATACCTGAACCGAATTGGTTAACAAAACCTCGAGAATGTAGCAAACTGTTCACACGGGTGTAAAGCTTGTTTTGAAAAAAAATCCCCCCCCTCCCCCCCAATACCATTATACAAAACAATAACCATTGAAAAAAGATTTTAAACACGTCAAATTCAGTTTTTGAATATTCTAAAAATGAAAGTAAAAATTGTCGAGATTTTTTACGAGTTTTATTTTTGAAAAAATTGTGTCTTAAACAGGAATTTATTAGTTTTAAAGCTTACGTCGAGTGAAGTGTTGCTCCACATCCACCGCAAGGTATTTTACTAGGCTGCAGGGACGGATTTGGAGTTCCGAACTTAAAGAGATGATCTTCACTGAACTGATCCCGAAGCTCAGGGTTCGCCAGATCATTCCTGATTACGTCATAATCCTCGGAGGAGTAATCTTCGGATTTAAGTCCTTCTCTTTCGAGTTTTCTTCTTCCTCTCCTTCCTCTACTAGTGGAGCTGGTGCTAGGACCAGGCACTAAATAAAAAACCAGATCAGACACATTCATGGCAAAGAAAACGATTTAGCTAAGTTACATTTCATTAAATATATTTTAAATTGGTAAGGATGAAAGTTGGAAATTACGAGCCAAACTACAAAGATTTATGATTAATGCTAAACATTATAAGAAAATCTTCTCTTACATATATGAAAAAAAGTTTTAGCTGACTTCTACTTAACAATTCATTTATTACTAGAAGCGTACAACCTCCAATATGAACGACGAACGTTTTATCTGTCCAAGGATAATATAAATATTAAACCTGGTTTAGTATCTGTAGGTTGCTGATGTATATCCTGGTGTACACTGTAGGGAAAGCTCACCATCTCCTCCTCCTCCATGATGCTGGAGATCCTTCCCTCTAAGGTGTGGGTGGTCAAGGCCTCGTAGGTTTCCTGGAACACAATCTCAATAACAGAAACTGCAAAGTATGGCAGCAAAGTTTGAAGTTAGCCTTGTACGTCATCAACAGATTTTTCAGAAATTTGTTTTCACATCTACAAGTGGACAAGCCAAGACTTTTGTTCTATATATGCTTGAGAACCCAGCGTTGCCTAGGGTACTCAAAGTTACTCACGCCGTTTACCCGCGATTGGTCGTAAATTACAATTTTAGCCATTTTTTCCTATAAAAGACCCACTCGACTTAGAATCTTAAAACCAAGCTAAGAACATTCCCATGTTTCTCCTCAGTTCCCCAAATCAAGGGGTTTATGGGTTATGATTGGACATACAACCAAACAGATACAACTTTATTTATACAGATGAAGGAAACCAATAGCCAGACAGAAAAATAAGAATTTCACGCCGTCATTTATTCAAGAGAGATAAAAAGTGACGCGTGACTAGAGGTTGTAATATTGCTACAGGTGTCCCAGATATGAAAAAAACAAAACTTTTTTTCTCAAATTTTACTGACCTCAGGTGTAATATCTTTTTCTCCTTGGACAACTGCGGAACCTCCATAGAGATATTGTAGAGCTATAGGAGGAGATGGATTCATGGCAGCAACCTCACGATCCTTCAACTCTCTTCAAATACAAATTATAATTAAAGACGATTAATTTAGGAGTGTACAATGTCGGATAAAATTTTCTTCATTTTATTCCTTTTACCGTGTTCTCTACAATTTGGGAAAACTAAGAACATAGAAACATCATCAAAAGGGAAATTAAAACTCTAATTTTAGATAAAAGTAATTCTATTATTTATGTTTGAAACCCATTTGTTGATTTGAATTGTTGTTTACCCAAATAACTTTTGTTTTATCAATGAACTATAAAAAAAACCATAAAAATGTCGACAATTTTTCTTAAAAATATGCGGGGCAAAAATTCAAGTTTTAATTTGTATACCTGTCCGCCGCCATAGATCTTGCGTACATCCTCTCCAACCAAACCTTTCCTCGCTTTGCTGTCAGAAATACATCCACCTCAGAGCTATAAACTAACTTGGCGTACACAGGGTCAGAACATTTATCGTACTTTGTGTTTACAATAACCTCTGTTCGTTTCTCCTTTCTGACAGGTCCAGTGGAGGGGATAGTTTGTATAACAGTGTCGGCCTGGGCTCTGTATCGTCGACGAAGCACGCTAGAGCAAGTGTGAGTTAATTTTAGCCGGAAACAGGTATTCATCTTGAACTTAAGAGTTTGTGCAAATTTACTTATTACCATTCACTTTTATTCCATCTGAGAATCTGAATCATTATTTTAAAAAGTCACATCTAAAAAAGAAACTATGATTAAAGGAATATAAACAAAAACAAGTCTATTCTAAATCTGTTCTCCCCAAACTCTGATTATTGTTATTCACATAAGGAAAAATAAACCCCTTCTATCAGCTCTCATATTGTTACAATTTTTTTTAATATAATAAAATCCCGTGTCCGTTCTAATATACGATTTATGGACTCCGCTGATGAAATAGTGGTTTGTCAACGTCAATTATTTTCTAAAACAAATTTAAAGTCCATAATTAATAAATGTTCGCTGGTGGCAAGCGTAATAATTGTAATGATGCCGAGTATGGAAATATCAGAGAAAAAAGATCGTCTTATGTTTGAAATCAATCAATCAATATATTGCAAAATGTTCAATAGAAAACCTGAGCTACATATTTTAACTAAAATGTCGACCTTTGATAGGTGTTAGAAATGGTGAGTTTAGATAAAAACTTATATCTATTTTTGAGAGGGTAAATTTCATAAAGATCGGTTTATCCCATCCTTCTCAATCAAACATCACTCCTTCCCTCCTTCTTCCTTCAGTATTTAAAAGTAATAGCAAAATAATTGTCGTTTCTATTCTTTCTTTTTCTTAAAAAGCCTCTCAGACATTTGTATGCAAAATTTTTTCTGATCAGTAAATTTCAACTCTTCTGCAGTATACAGTTTATAATTCTTCTACAGGGTGTCCCACCATTAAAACATGACATTTAATAAATGGTTATTTTTAGTTAAACAAATCTTTTGCTTAATTATATTCTACTTTGAAATCAATTTTAATATAACATGACTCCCATATAATATTTTTCAGGGGCGTACGAGGGGGGGGGGCCGGGCCCCCCGCCCCCCTCTACGCGTGCCCCCCCTGAGAGGCTGAGAGGGGTCACCCATGAGGGAGGCTCTTTTAATATTACATCTGCTTGCATTTCCCTTCCTCAGGCCAGGCACAGTGGCGTACCTAGGGGGCAGTAGTCCTGTTGCCCCCCCTGGGAGTTCCAGGCGGGGCACTGCCCCCCCTGGAAAATACAAAATTTAAAGGAAACTACGTTTAAAAAGTAACACATGACAATGACAAAGACTAAGGATTTGTCTGAATTCATTGTTAACACAAGGAGAGAAAAGTTTTAGCCTTCTAAAGAGAATACTTCATTACACAAGATGTACTATGACGGAGAGCAGACTTAACGATCTTGCACTTAAAGCTTTACACCCTAAAAGGCTGTCTGAGCTCTCTATACTGAAAAAATCATTGAAATGTTTGTGCAAGCAAATCCCAGAAAATTGTAGCTTAAAAGAGATGGTGAATATGAAGATTGTGTAAATTCTATCTAAAAATTTTAGAAGAAATTTCGTTTATTAGTAAAAATATTATTTTTAATGATGCTGTGATTATTGATTTATGGTATTTTTATGGTGAACAAAACAAGTCCAGGTGGGAGGGGGGGGGGGCAGAAAAAAAATATAAAAAAGGTATCAATATTTTTTCAAAAAAGGGGTTTTTAAGGGGGGGGCATACTGTTGCCAAGGGGGGGGGACCTCAAAAATTATATTTTTTTTTATTTATCCCGACTACCCTCTTCAGTTTATCCTTCTAGTTTAAAAACTATACCTTCTGATAACTATCCAGTCCAAAGACTATCCTTCTGATAACAATCTCCATAATCCAGTTTAAGGACTATACCTTTGATACCTCTCTAGACTGAGGACTACCTTTGATACCTCTTTAGTCTACAGACTATTCTCTGATACCTTTCCAGTCTTTAGTATTAAACTCTAAGTACTAGTGCTGACACCTTTTCAGTCAAAAGACTAGTCTTATAACTATTAACCCTTTCATATTCCTCTCCAGTTTGGAGTTTTTGTTAAGTAGAAATTAGTACAAATTAGAAAGTTAATTGATAAAAAAATATATAATTCATAATAAGTAAAAAATTAATAGTTCATTCATTGGTTTATTTATAATTGCATAATATAAGATACAAAGAAGATTTGAGATAAAGCATCACGTACTGTAAGCGAAGAGAACTGTTCCTGCAAAATATACAGAGTTAATAGAACCATGCACATGGTGAACACAGAACATTAAACATTCAGGACTTAGAAACATTAAGAAAACACACCACGCCCAGACCTTGTCCTAAATATAACTGCACTGAGACAGTTTATAATTGGGTCAAACAGAATTCTGCAAAACTGCAGGCTTTAAATCCTTGATCTAGTTAAACCATTCCGTGCAGATTCATCCTTGGTTTTCAAGGTTCTATCCTATAAGTATAGATCTTCTGAGAAGAAGAAAGATTTATGAATATTGCTTCTCCGATACCAAAAATCAAATCCGAAGGATACATGCGTCTGAAGATCTCTCCCCCCTCCTCCTATCTTCAGACAGAAACCATGGATAGAGGTTGAGGCCGGGAGAGAACTTGGTTGTATATAGTGGCCTCGGACTCAGTAAAGAGGAGTCGTGTAGGGACGAGTGTTGGAGCAACAGCGCTTCTCAAGTTATACCCAGAGTAGCCAAGAGTTATGGTTCTATTGCTTCTCTCTACTATTATTCTATCAAGTATATTCAGGTAAAACGTTTATTTATTCATTTACAAGAATTTTTAAGAAATAAAATAGTGAAATTGATATTAAAGATAGAGTATGAGTCATCATAGTTCCGACAAGAGTATATTCAGAGTACAGGATAGTATTTCCCCCACTTGCAAGTATATTATAGTATTTCCCCACCCTCGGGGGATTCCAGGCCCCTCCCTTTTCTATCTATCGATCTAGTCGGAAGCAGGAAGAAACATGATTTAAAAAGATTTTCTATTTTAAATACTTGTTTCTAAAAGTATGTTGAAAAACATTTTCCAAAATGAGATTTAGGTAATTGTTCTGAACCCGGAAGTGTATTGACAAACCATGTTTATTTTTGCTTTCTAATACTCCAGTATTCACCCTTATACCTGAATATTCAAGATTCCACCATTAGGTTATATACTGTGCACAGAATAGAGAACATGAACATTAACCTTTCTAAAATTTACCCTTTAACTCGATATTTAGGATATTTCACCCCTACACCCTAAAAACTAAAAACTATAAGAGCATAAACCTAAACCATTATAATATTCCTGTCTTCGTATTTATGATATTGCGACCTCCAGTCTTCAGTTCTACTTGGAGAATATGAACCTAAACTATACATATAGAATATGAACCTAAACCTTTCTTATATTCCTGTCTTCATTTTATACTTGTATATTCAAAATATTCCAACCTCCAGTCCTAAACTTCACATAGAGAATATAAACCTAAACCTTTCTAATATTCCTATCTTCATGCTTAAAACTGGATGTTTATAATATTCCAACCTCCAGCCCTAAAATATACAAAGAGAATATGAACCTAAACCTTTCTAAAATTCTTGTCTTCATCCTTAAACCTGGATGTTTATAATATTCTAACCCTTAGTTCTATACTACAGTGATAACTAGAAAATTCTGAAATAGGAAGACGACTTTTAAACTCAAGTTAAGACATAAACTAGTTCAATGAACATGAAACATATCATTTGTACAGTGTAAATAGACCCTTTTCACTTAAGTTGTTCTTTGCTAAGTTACTATTAAAATATTTGTTTTGTATCAAAACGCTTAAGTATTTCTATAATTTCGTCTTTCCATTCCATTGTTTTCTGGTTAACACTGTATACATAGAGAACATGAACCTATACCTTTCTAACATTCCTGTCATCATCCTTAAACCTAGATATTTAAGATATTCCAACCTTCAGTCACTTTAGTTCTAAATTATTCATTGTGAATATGAATTTACCCTTTCTCATTTTTCTGTTATCAACCTTAAACCTTGATATTCTAGATATTCCACCTTTAAGTAGTATACTCTACTATCATAGAGGACATAAACATAAACCTATTTAATATTCATAAGACAAACAAATATTCATATACATAAAAATAAACCTTTGTAATATTCTTGTCTTTATCCTTATTCATATATTCAAGATATTCAAACCCACAGTCCTACACTCTACATAGAGAACATGAACATAAACCTTTCTAATATTCCTATCGTTGTATTTACGATATTCCAACCTTCGGTCCTCTGTTCTAGGTAGATAATATGAACATCGACCTTTCTAATATTTTTGTGCTCATCCTTATATATTCCATACTCCAGCTCCAACATAGAGAACATGAACCTAAACCTTTCTAATATTTTATGCTCATCCTTTTACTTGGATATTTAAAATATCCCATACTCCAGCTCCACCATAGAGAACATGAACCTAAACCTTTCTAATATTTTATGCTTATACTTATACTCGGATATTTAAAATATCCCATACTCCAGTCCTCAACATAGAGAACATGAACCCTTAACCTTTCTAACATTTTATGCTTATACTTATACTTGGATATTTAGAATATCCCATACTCCAGTCCTCAACATAGAGAACATGAACCTAAACCTTTCTAATATTTTTGTGCTCATCCTTATACTCGGATATTTAGAATATTCCATACTCCAGTCCTCAACATAGAGAACATGAACCTAAACCTTTCTAATATTTTTATGCTCATCCTTATACTTGGATATTTATAATATTCCATACTCCAGTTCCAACATAGAGAACATGAACCCTAAACCTTTCTAATATTCCTATCTTCGCCCTTACCCCTTGTAGCTTTGACCCCCCCCCTCCCCCTCCTCCTCGATTCTATACTTGAATAGGAACCATAACCTTTCCCTCCGATTAAATATTTACCAACTTGAATTCTATAGATTACGAAACCAAAACATGGCCTGAAAGTTTCTTTCCGACAAAATGATTTATTACATTTAATCTTATTATCTTTCATATTCTTCAATTTCTTTTAATCTTTATAGAAAATGTGTCTCTCTAATTCATTTCGAAGTGAAAATAAAACTTTTCTTTTAAGTTGAAGAAAGTTTAAAAAAATAGTTAGAATATTTTGTTAGATATTATGTTACGCAAATGTTCCTTTTCTTTATATGTTCAAGTGAAATTCTAATTAAATATCTAATACATTAATTTAAATAATAGCAGAGAGCACAAAAAATATATTTAGAAATACAAACATGTCCCCCAGAACATGTAATAAATTGTGTTTTCTAACCCTTGAATTGAATTTGGTCCCTATGATCTATGAAAAGGTTGGAATATTGGAGAAAAAATGTATGTATAACAGGAAAATATAGCTAATCCTTGAATACAAATTCCAAAAAGAACGAGGTTCTATTTGAAATCAAAGTGTTTTGGTCTTTAATTCAACAATCTTTAAACTTACGGATTTGTTTGTTCTATACTTTTTTCCTTCAAAATGCATATGCCGACAAAAAAGTGTGAAATAAAAAATGCTTAAAAGTATGTTTAATGGGTAAAATTGTGATCGAAAGTCACACGTTTTCTGGAATATTGACAGAACCGTTAAATCCACGTGATATAACTCTTTAAATAAAGGGTCAATTAAAAATTACGTCGACAGTCTCTTTAAATGTATAATTATTTTCCTATTTTAAGTGTGAGTGGTCAGCTGCCCCATACCCTAGATCTGAGCTGGTTTGAAGAGGTAGAAAACTGGGGAGTAAAGGATCCAGTTCCATTTCAGTTCTCAGATTATGATTACTTCCAGACTAGGAAGAACGAAGCGATATACAGGTATACAGATCTAGGTATTTTATATAATACATAGATAAATTGTACAATTTACCCCCTACACCTTGTATAGATATACAGGTATACAGATCTAGGTATTTTATATAATACATAGATAAATTGTACAATTTACCCCCTACACCTTGTATAGATGTAAAATTAAAAAGTATTGAACTTGCTTTGAAAGGAAGTTTCCACATATTTATCAAATGATCAACAAAGTTTCTTTTCAGAGAATACTGGGTTGCTTGTGAACAGTCTCCTGTCTGCTGGGAAGTCCAGGGACCAAGCATAGAACATAGTAATTGTGTAAGGTAGGTCAAGGGATCAAGCATAGAACATAGTAATTGTGTAAGGTAGGTCAAGGGACCAAGCATAGAACATAGTAATTGTGTAAGGTAGGTCAAGGGACCAAGCATAAAACATAGTAATTGTGTAAGGTAGGTCAAGGTAACAAGCATAGAACATATATGTCCCATGCAGTTGCTATGTACTGGGATATCTATGAATGAATGTATAGGCAGTGTATGTCTCCTGGTTGCTACTGGGATATCTATGGACGGGATGAACTAGAGGTTGGAGAAATTGACGTGAGGAAGAACTCCTTCAAGGGTTGTTTTCAGCAAGCTCTTGCCAGAAAGAAAACTTATTGAGTTAAAAGGAACTGAGTTTTAGCCACAAATTCTGATTTTCAAATCGCTATATCTTTGCAACCTGATGGTGTTAACCTTTGATATTTCAAACTATTATTATTTGATCTAAAATAATTCATAGTTTGAAATATCTATGGTCTCTGACATTGAAATGCAAAGATATAGGGATAAGAAAATCAGATTTTGTGACAAAAACTCAGTTCCTTTGAGGTAAAATTTTCTATTCTATGCTTTAAATCAGAAAAACTATTGTCTTCGGTTGGAAAGCTACTATATATACAAATACACATGTGAACTGTGCGACGATCTTAGATAATTTATGATTGACAACGTTTGGATGAACATTTTGTATGAGACCTGCCATGGCCCATCATCTCATCAATATTGAAATTGAAAAGATAAATCATCGAATTTCTTGATCATATTTTTAATCACAATGCTCACAATGTCAATAAAATCTTTTTGTTTGGTTTTTCTTTCAGTCGGTTTATATTGAACCAAACAAGATATCTGCGAAATAATGTTTATCTGGCAGAATCCCATTTTGAAAATCCAGTTTATTTTTATGATCACTGCAGTATCGACTAACAAGATGAAAGCAGAGGCCATAAATTCGAAATTCAAGGTCTTTGATATTTATTGATTTCATTTCAAATTAAAATGTTTTTGTATAAGAAAGTGAAATGTTGGTCAGAATTTTGTTGTTGTTGATTATTTATGAGTCATATCGTTCATAAAACCATGATCTATAAAAAGTAAAATTCTAAACAGAATTTGGACAGTTTATCTAATATCTGTAATGTCAAAATTAAATTCTAGTTTCAATACAATATTTAGTTCCTTAAACGTGATATCTTCATATATGATATTATATTGTTAAAGTCTGCTCAATTTTAAAGATTTAATGTTTTATTTGCTTCTAGATTTATCCTTTTTTCTTCCTTGTTCTGATCATTTCTTCCAAAAACCATCTTCTTTTAAAGTTTAGCTTGGGCTTCGACAGAGCAAAACCTTGTTTTTAAACTTTTTCTGCTAAATGCAAAAGTTTAGACCGTCTTTGTTTATTTTATGAATTCAAGAACATTTGGTTTTCTGATTCTTTTTAATCTGTTAATGTGTTCATGTAAACCTGGTTTTCTTCTTCTTTTTCCTCTCCCTAATCTTGAATAGTAAATAATGTTTATTTTATAAATATTTCCATAATGCAGAATCTTCTTATATATTCTTCATAATGTATGTTTAATGTTTATGTGGGAAAAAAGTGGGGGGGGGGGAGGAAGGAAAAGAAAAAGTATGTTGCTGGATGGGAAAGGGAGAGGATGGAAGGGAAAAGTATGTAGCTAGACGGTGAATGGAAGGGAAGGGAGGGAAGGGGGAAAAAGTTGGTGGGTGGTGAAAGAAAGGGAAGGGAAGAAATAAGTTGGTGGGTGGTGAAGGAAAGGGAAGCAAGGGAAAAGTATGTTGCTTTTTGTATGAATGGAAAGGAATGAAATGCAAGATGAAAGAACATATATCAGGTGGAAGATGGAGATTTAATATATGAAGAAGGGGAAAGGAAAAGGACAGGGCAAAGGGTGCAAGGGGAATGGATTGCATGACAGGAAGAACGGGTACGGGGTGGAGGGGATTCTGTTGAGATATTTGTTAATGGAACATTTTCTTATTTAAGACAAGATATATTCATCTATCTGTCTGTCTCCGGTCTCCTGTCTCCTGGAGTATATCTTTTCTTAGTTTTCTGTCAATCCTAATCCTTCTTATCATCTAGAAACTCTTTCCTAATCTCAAGGTTGAATATCCTTCCCTAATCTCGAGGTTGAATATCTTTCCCTAATCTCCAGGTTGAATATCCTTCCCTAATCTCGAGGTTGAATATCTTTCCCTAATCTCCAGGTTGAATATCCTTCCCTAATCTCCAGTTTGAATATCCTTACCTAATCTCCAGGTTGAATATCCTTCCCTAATCTCAAGGTTGAATATCCTTCCCTAATCACAAGGTTGAATATCCTTCCCTAATCTCCAGGTTAAATATCCTTTCCTAATCTCAAGGTTGATTTTAACCTTAAAGGTTTACTATGATTTCCAATTTCAGGGTCCGATATCAGAGTTGAGGAGAATCCATCTTTAAATTTAGAAGGACTGTAGACGTAATTTTAGTTCACCTCAATTTATAAAACTGAGAAAATTACCATCGGCACTAAATTTTTATTTAGAAAAATAAGAATTTCCCTGAAACCTTAATCAGAACAAGGTTCAAAGGTTACAATAGTAAATCGGACATGCCATCCTAAAATTGAGGGTCCCTTGAAAATATGTCTACAGTCCCTTTTTAATTTTAAAATCACTTTTTCAATCTCAAGATTGATGGAAAACTCTTCTCCGGGATCAGGATCGATAATAAACCAATCTCTTATCTCAGGGTTGATGATAAATCCTTCTCCCAGCTTAGAGTTGATGTTAAATACTTCTCAAAGCTCAAATTGGTTCTAAACCCTGAGCTGAAAACTTTTGTATTGGAAATCCTATTCTTTAATCCCGATTATTAAATATCTACATCCACTCTTGACACTGTTTTTTCTTCTCAATCCTCTCTTTTGTATTTTCCACCCTGGATTCCGACCAATGAGAGTTTTCTCGGGTAAAATTTTGAAAATTCTCGGCTTCTGATTGGTTGTTCGGTTTCTCTAATCGACATTCTGATTGGTAACATTCTAGATACTTGCCTAATTATTACCGTGAGATTAAATTGATCTTAAGATTTATAAAAAGAGGAGATCAAGCATTGATATCGATATACACAATTCTTAAGTTTTCAGCTCTATTTGTACATCTTAGAGTCGACAGTAAACATTTATCTAATTTTATGGTTAAAAGTCATTCTCAAATCTTACGTATGAAAAATCCTTCTCCAATCTCAAGGCTGTACCTCACTTCGAATTGAAATAAATCAGTTCCATTAAAAAAAATCGATTACCGGGATGAAAACCTTCTTTTTTTAGTCAATGATCAGTTCTGTTTCCTTATTCAAACATCTTTCTCATTCTCGGGGATGAAGATAAATCTTCTCCGGGTATTCTGAACATATACCCACATCCTTCTCTTCCACAATCTCTAGGCTTTAAAGTTAACCTGGAGAAGTTTGAACCGATTCTCAAGTTGTCAAGTTCTCCACTTTAGTCAATTTATCCCTGGTCCTTATTCAATTTAGGGTCTAGGGATTCAACCTAATCAGAGTATACTGCAAATTCATAGAAAATATATTTATAGAATTTTATTAAAGCATATTGCAACCCGTTCATTGAGCTTAGTCCAACTTTAAAAACTTGTACGGACGTTTTTTACAATATTGGCTCAATCATTTCTGATCTAAACTCTACCTTTTTAATTCAAAAGAAGGTTAAATACATCATACAACCCAGTTTACTTTTTTTAATAAAATTTTAGATTTATCGAGCAATTGTGGATTCAGTGATAAATGTTTATTGTGTTTCTTTTTCTGTCTATTCAACACAAAATTATTTTCTGGTTCTAGATCTAGATGTAGTTATAGATCTAGGCCTTGTTCTAGTTCTAGTTCTAGTTCTAGTTCTAGTTCTAGTTCTAGTTTTAGTTCTAGTTCTAGTTCTAGTTCTAGTTCTAGTTCTAGTTCTAGTTCTAGTTCTAGTTCTAGTTCTAGTTCTAGTTCTAGTTCGTTCTAGGTCTAGTTTTAGTTCTTATCTATATCTATATCTAGGTCTAGTTATAGTTATAGTTCCAATTCTAGTTCTAGTTCTAGTTCTAGCTAGTTCTAGTTCTAGTTCTAGTTCTAGTTCTAGTTCTAGGTCTAGTTTTAGTTCTTATCTATATCTATATCTAGGTCTAGTTATAGTTATAGTTCCAATTCTAATTTTAATTCTTGTTCTAGCTCTTGCTAATATTCCAGTTCTGTTTCTAGTCACAGCTAGTTATTATGGTTGTTCTTTTGAAGCTCTAGCTCTATGTTGTGTATTATTAAAGAACTATTTTACTTTCAGAACTCACCAAGACTGAAAGATCTATTGCTGAAATCTCCCAAGCCAAAATCAAGGAATTAAAACATTGTGCTAATCCAACCTTTATTTACATACACGTAAACAAAACTTAGTGAATTCTGAATAAACCAGGTTCGAACTAAAAGTGAAAAACATCTTGATAATCTGAGAAGAGAACTTGGAGGTAACTCTGAGTGGAATGCGCTTTCATGGAGAATATTATCAACAGGTTGCCTTAATCAACTCTAGATTCTAGACTCAGATTTATATTTCTATTTAAACCTTTCAGGAGAAGAAAAGAGAGAAGAATGGTGGAACAAAGTAAATATCAGGAATAATATCAGTAATTAACTGCTGGAAAGTAAGAAAGGATGATTTTGAAAAGGTTTTTAATCAAGTTCTATGAAATATGGTTCAATGGATGAAAAAGTAAAGCATCTTTTAAAAATAAAATCTTATCTTAACAATCAAAAAGATATTCAATCAGCGAATGATTAATATGTGATCTAAAGATGAATTATGTTTGATCAAACCCAACATTTTTAGTTGCAAACATTTTAAATTATTTATGATACCTTACATTAACATTCATTAAAATTGCTTAATTATTTTAAAATTCTGTGATGATGATGGACCAAACCTCTGTAGAGTAAAAAAGCAGATGTTAGTTCCACATTTATTGAAAATATATTTCGGTCTCGGTTGACCCGCGTCAGTTCTTGAGATTGTTTCTGTCACAAAGATTTTTATTGTTTTCTTACTTTTTCATTCCCTATTAGTCGCCTGTTCGTTTCGAAACATCTATCGTGAAAATTGCTTAATTCTATAAATAACGTTCTTTGTCTCTGATGCATTAAATCTAGAAGAAATGGAAAAACAAGGATGCTTTTATCATTTTTGATGAGATTAAGGGTTAAAATGGAACGCCCCGTCACTTGTAATTACGTCTACAGTCTCTTTAAAGTTTCATTGAAAAGTCTTTTTTCATAATTCATAATTCATGCAACAACAAACCATCAGTTTTGTGGCTGAAAGTAAAAATCTGAAATGATGAAGAATTGAAACTTGTGAATAGTGAATACGTAAACCCTCTTCATTTATCATCCTACTGCAAAGCTAAACTTTAAAGGGAGTGTCCGCGAATAATGAAAGGGGGTATAGGCATACGGCGAAAATAATCGCTTTTGATCGCTACTAATCTTACTTCTAAGTGTTGCGCCTGTAAGGAGAAAATTGTTTAAAACGACTTATACTGAAGAACGTGGCGTCCATACAAAATCAGAAAGTTGCAATGTACGACGTGTATCGTAAATTAATCAATTTATTTTCAAAAAAATCATTCAGATATTACAACCTAAATTCATCGATAGATAAGTATCGATTATTTTTCGCCGTACCCCCTTTCATTTTTCGCGAACACTCCCTTTAAATTCTTATTCAGCGTAGAAAATTTCTTAATACAAGAGCAAACCATTAATTCTTGCCAAAAGAAAAAAGATAGAAAACATAGATAATAATTCTATAGGGAAGGAACTCTTATTATCGTTTGAAAAATTATTAAATTCTTTATTTTGTTGAGAGAAAGAGGAAAATTAATAATGTTGTCAAAAATGTTATTCTAATACTGATTTATCAGAAAACTGTGGAAAATCGTCGTCCTTAATATTTGTTTATTAAGGAAGGAACTGAACACTAGCATCACTCTTAAATTTTTTAATCCTCACATCTTTGAACCTGATGATGTAAACCTTTGATATTTCAAACTTTGATTGTTAGATCTAAAAGAATTAAAAATTAAGAATACCAAATGTCTACGACATCAGGTTTGAAAGCTCTGTCTAATCAAGTATGCATTAGAATACCATGCTTTTGTTTTGCGGTTTCTCTGGGTAAGTGACTTGCGCATTAAATGAAGAAATAGAGAAATTATCAGAATTAAACACTTTTCGAGTCAGAAAATTTTTTTCCACATTTTTGATCTGATTAAGGTTTCAAGAGTGCCGATGTATATTAGACATTTCCAATTTTGCATTGAGGGTCACCTGAATATACACTTACAGTTCCTTTAATGAATACACTTACAGTCCCTTTAATGAATAATACTGTACACAGAAAACATATAAAGGATAGAGATGTAGATGTACTAACTAATCAAATATCTCGGGTTGAATGAATGGTTTGCATAATCTCCTCCAGATATATATTATAGATCCAACCTTTCAAAGGAAAGAAAGAAATATCAAATTGTGACAAATGTCTGATATTACTGAATGTCAGGGATACCCGTGTGAAGGAGGAAGTCCAGGGTCCCCCTGTATAGAAGGGAGTCCAGGGTCCCCTTGCAGGAATCCAGATCGTTCTTGCGGTTGCTCCGACAACCTTGTGAACGGTATGATAGACTCTGTGCACAGGAGAAACGTGTCAACCATGGCTTCACCCGTTATCCTTCTCTTTGACGGGTTCCACAGTATCCTATATCAGATATTCCTTGGCTCCAGGTACCTTCTAACCATGGTGATTCTCCTTGTTAGAATTACACTCCACGAGATACTGAAACCTAGAACGGAGGAGGATAAAGTTGAATCAGATCTGACCTCAATCACCCATATCACAGAGAATAAACTATGTGAGCTCGAGATTTCAAAACCCCGGAGCCAGGCAGTGAAGACCGTAATATCCTATAAATCTGAAGCAGAGAACTATGCTCTGCAACATCAGGTAGACCTGAGATACAGGGTGAACTAGTTTATTCTTTTATTCAATCCAAAACTAGTTTATTCTTTTGTTCAATCCAAAACTAGTTTATTCTTTTAGTCAATCCAAAACTAGTTTATTCTTTTATTCAATCCAAAACTAGTTTATTCTTTTTTCAGTCCAAAACTATTCTAATCGAATTTTAAATTTGTTTCCAAGCCAAATCCTTATAAAATGTATTTTTTAGGTTAACAAGTTAAAACAACATCATCGGAGAGCATTTGACTTAATTTCCCAGGCTCTCAGTGTGGATGAGGAATCAGGGTCCAAAGATACAAGGTAGAATATACAGTATACTGTATAATACTGTATACTGTAGACTGTATAATGTAGACTGTATTATACTGTATACTGTAGACTGTAGACTGTATACTGTAGACTGTAGACTGTATAATTTAGACTGTAGACTGTATAATGTAGACTGTAAACTGTATAATGTAGACTGTAGACTGTATACTGTAGACTGTAGACTGTAGACTGTATACTGTAGACTGTAGACTGTATAATACTGTATACTGTATATTGTATTCTGTATACTGTATAATACTGTATACTGTAGACTGTATAATGTAGACTGTATACTGTATAATACAGTATACTGTATAATACTGTATACTGTATAATACTGTATACTGTAGACTGTATAATGTAGACTGTATACTGTAGACTGTAGACTGTATAATGTAGACTGTAGACTGTATAATGTAGACTGTATACTGTAGACTGTAGACTGTATAATGTAGACTGTAGACTGTATAATGTAGACTGTAGACTGTATAATGTAGACTGTATACTGTAGACTGTAGACTGTATAATGTAGACTGTAGACTGTATAATGTAGACTGTAGACTGTATACTGTAGACTGTAGACTGTAGACTGTAGACTGTATAATGTAGACTGTATACAGTATTAAACCGTATACAGTATACAGGCTCTGAGGGTATATGAGGAATCAGTGTCCAAAGGATACAAGTTAGAATATACAGTATTATACGGTATACAGTATACAGTATACAGTCTACAGGCTCTGAGGGTATATGAGGAATCAGGGTTCAAAGGATACAAGGCTACATACCGATATAATACAACACGGTACCCTTTAAACCGTTATCTGTGATACAATGCGGAAGATATCGTCTGTTTTCCATGTCAGAAATTGTCTCTTCTGTAAATCTTTGTCTCTTCTAGCTGTATATAATTCGTAATAATATTTTATATAGAAACGTAGACTCGTCCGCAAATGAAGTCCACTTTTCGTATGAGCTACTTTTCCCCTCTTTATTAGATCATCTTCAATCATTTTCAATTTTTCCCTGGTCTCACACATGTGCCGTGTTTATTGTTAAACCCTTCTCTGCAGTTTCAGAGTTTCTGCTCTGTTTAAAGAATGAATATTAAAAAACAAGAAACCAATTTACAAAGATGTATATTTGTCTCAATATATTAGATGTGTGTAGATAATATACAAGACAAGATATAAATTTTTCCCATCTGTCTTTTAGCGGTTCATTTTGAATCCAACCAAAAAACAATACATATATTTGAAAACTATACTGAGTGTGGGAAAGCACTAGAATACTTGAATATATTATTAGAAGTTTATTCAGAAAATTATAGAATAATATTACTTCAACAAAATTCTTTTCAAAAGGGATTCATAAACAAATTTGAGTGAGTTAAATAGGAATAAATAAACAATCCACAATTGAACAAAACCTATCTTTGCAAAACCAAAGTCGTAGTAAAGCTTTGTTATATCAAATAATATATATCAAAGGTTTACACCGCCAGGTTGCGAAGATATAGTAAATAGAACGCTCACTAAAAAATCAAATCATGTAGACCAAAAGGTTGTACAGTTTTAACAGTGTATGTTGCATGAATAATAATTTTCCTTTGCTTTGTTTGGGGAATATTCTAAATATCTAGTGCAGGACTTAAAAGGAATTTATTCTAAAAGATTCAAAATGGCGTATCTAGATATAAAACAAATATCATGATCAAAGAAACAACTACGATCCAGGTCGCAGGTTCCGAGAATTTTGATATTGCTGCATCTGGCCTGCAGGGGTTTACTCAAACAGAATTGGAAATTTAAACATTTGTTTAGGATAATATAGGATTTGTTTAGGATAATATAGGATTTGTTTAGGATAATATAGGATTTGTTTAGGATAATATAAGATTTGTTTAGGATTAGGTGGAATTTATTTAGATTTCCTCTAAATATCTGAAATTAAAAAATAAAATTATCCTGTAATAAACTACATAGTGAGAGATGGGAACTTTTGAATTTTGGAACTAATTAGGTTTGAATGAGTTATACCTTTGAACAGATTTATTGAATAGATAGAAGTAGTTTAACTACACAGACTTAGTAGAACCACTTCTCTTGAGTAGCCTCTGTAAGTTCAAGAGAAGTGGTTCAATTGTCTACGTAGTTCAACTATTTCTCGCTATTCATTAAATTTCGTCCCTTGTCGTACTGTTGAAATATCTTGTTTTATCAAAAACACACCACATCCTCAACCACGCTTTCGGTGATTTTCAGTACTCTGCCCGAGGAAATAGTGGCTTTTAGTGGAGAGTGAGCACATGCCAAAACTGGATGAGGTTTTATTAATCTTATTGTCCAGGACGGTGGATATGTACAAGAAAGGGATCCTGGAGCTAGAGCAGGGAATATTGTTAAACTTTGAATCGTCAGATTCCATCACAAAGGAATCAAAAGAATTCTCCCAGGCCAGGAAATTACAACACAAGGTAGGTTTAATAAAAAAAATAGAAATCCATTAAAAAAATATTTCTTTTAAAAAAAACATACTTTCCTATAACCAGAACATTTTCAAATGTTAAGATTTCTTGTTTTGAGAAATTGAAAGTAAAAATTTAATTCTTTATTTAGCTTTAGCAAAAATAAAATAAAAAGTGTTTCAGCAAATTTGCCTAGTTTGGTAAAGTATGATAAATCTATGAATTTAGGATTCACTCCGAAGTTCAACTTTAAATTAAAAGAATTCTCTAGTAATTCTATTTCAAATTTCCTAAAGAAAATTCTTTGATTAAATTTCAAGTTCGTTTTCGATTCCTCATTCCTTCTTCCTTGCAAGATAATTCATGTGTCAAATCCTTGATTCATATACAATCTAATCCGAAACAGATCCGTCCACGCACTACAGGGAATATAAGAAAAGAAAAAGGAATTGAGTCTTGGTCGCAAGCTCAAAATTTTCTAATACCTATATCTTTGCAACCTAACGGTGTAAACCTTTGATATTTCAAACCTAGAAGAATTGATCCAACATAATTCATAGTTAGAAATATCTTAGATCTATCTACAACACTGGGTTGCAAAATTATAGGGATTAGAAAATCAGAGTTTGTGGAAAAGGCTCAATTATACTCTAGCAGAATATTTTTTGAACCTCTAGTGTTCACCTTTAACATTCGGAAATTTGCCTATTATTTTTATAAACTTCCTTCAGACACGTAGAACCAAGGCAATATTGTTTTAAATAATATTATAAAAAATTACACGAAATTTTATTGATTTAAGTCATGAACCATGTCTTCATAGATTTTATATGATATTTTTTTTATATTTTAAACTAAAGGATACTCTGATTTCATAATGAATACAACTTTGCAATCTGATATTTCAAACTTTGACAAGTTGATTTAACATATTTCATAACTGGTTGCAAATATTTCGGGAGTTAGAAATTTAGAGTTAGTGGCGAAAATTCAGTTCTATTCAAACTCATTAAAAATAGAAATACAATTGTAAAAGTCTAATGTTCTGTATCCGTAGATGAAATTGAACCTGGACATGGCTAAGAAGAGACTAGACTGGCATGCTTTAAATGCAACCAGGTATACAACTTTGACGAGATAATTCATTAAATTAAAATTCAATTCATTTTCTTATCTAAACTTACTTAATCTTAAATTTTATCAATTTTTTACGAGAACAGAAAAATATTTTATGATCTTGAAATCACAAATTTCAGGACGAACAAAAATATTATTAAATGCATAACACTTAAACTTTTCATTTTTGTATTCGATTTTTATTTTAGAAAATCTCAACCTGCTCTTAAACATCTCTCATTACCTCGCAACAGTAAACCCCCAACTCAACAAACAATAAATAGTTTGCAAAAAGTTAACAGAAGAGAAAAGGTAAAAGATAACAATTAAAGAATCATTTGTAAAATAAAAAGTTGTAGATGCGCGATGATAAATTATAATCTACTGCAGGCAACCTACACACCTCCACCTACTAGACGGCACAGAGAATGTTTAACCTCGGGATCAGAAACTTTGCCGCGTAATTATAAATTGCACCGGTCGTCTTCGCACTCTTCATCTTCCTCATCTAACCGACTGAGCAAGGACTCCTCCAAATTTATGCAAATAATTATGGATGAGATTATAGAGGACAGTCCTAATTGCAGCTTTAGTATGGTGGCCGGTCAGCTTGCAGCAAAACAGGCACTACAGGTACACATACACCTAATCATTTAATGTTGCTTTTATTGTATTATTTTTATTAAACTTTTTAATAGTAATATAAAAATAGAAATACATTTTTTATAAATTTTATCATGGTTGTTAAAATAAAACTTTTATTCCCCAAATAATATTTTTTTTTATTTCCTTGAATTCGGGTTTTGACTTTACATTTATTCACTAAGTTATATTTACTGAGAACATTTTTAATTTCATTTACTTTCTAAAACGTATTACAACGTTTAAAATATTGTTATTTTTTCAACGAACTATACAATTCTTGTTTTTTAACTAAATGTGACAATTTAATTTTTATCGTAAATGAGCGACAAGTCTCTGAACAGATAGAATAACAAGAAGAAGTCAAAGTTTAAAAGTTTAAATAATTACAAAAATCTAATTGGTCTATACATATGGATTAAGTATAAAAAAGGATAAAATGAAT
Organism: Eurytemora carolleeae; assembly: GCF_000591075.1. Classification (NCBI taxonomy): domain Eukaryota; kingdom Metazoa; phylum Arthropoda; class Copepoda; order Calanoida; family Temoridae; genus Eurytemora; species Eurytemora carolleeae. The sequence continues at coordinate 140,682 of NW_019396060.1, read as the reverse complement.
AAAAGTGTATAAGGATGGAATGGATAAAAGTGTAAAGGAAAGGTCGAAAATAGATAAAAGTGTAAAGGAAAGGATGGAATTGATAAAACTGTAAAATACGGATGGGAATAGATAAAAGTGTAAAGGAAAGGTCGAAAATAGATAAAAGTGTAAAAGAAAGGATGGAGTAGAAAAAAGTGTAAAGATAAGGATAGAAATAGATAAAAGTGTGAAGGAAAGGTCAAAAATAGAGAAAAGTGTAAAGGAAAGGATGGAATTGATAAAAGTGTGAAGGAAAGGTCGAAAATAGATAAAAGTGTAAAGGAAAGAATGGAATTGATAAAAGTGTAAAGGAAAGGTCGAAAATAGATAAAAGTGTAAAGGAAAGGATGGAATTGATAAAAGTGTAAAGGAAAGGTCGAAAATAGATAAAAGTGTAAAGGAAAGGATGGAATTGATAAAAGTGTAAAGATAAGGATGGAAATAGATAAAAGTGTAAAGATAAGGATAGAAATAGATAAAAGTGTAAAGGAAAGGATGGAATTGATAAAAGTGTAAAGGAAAGGATGGAAATAGATAAAAGTGTAAAGGAAAGGATGATAAAAGTATAAAAAAGGATGAAATGAATAAAAGTGTAAAGGAAAGAATAGAAATAGATAAAAGTGTAAAGGAAAGGATGGAATAGATAAAAGTATAAAAAAGGATGGAATTGATAAAAGTGTAAAGGAAATAATAGAAATAGTGTAAAGGAAAGGATGGAATGGATAAAAGTGTAAAGATAAGGATGGAAATAGATAAAAGGAAAGGATGGAATTGATAAAAGTGTAAAGGAAAGAATAGAAATAGATAAAAGTGTAAAGGAAAGAATGGAATTGATAAAAGTGTAAAGATAAGGATGGAAATAGATAAAAGGAAAGGATGGAATGGATAAAATTGTAAAGGAAACGATGTAATCGAGAGAGATAATTCTGGATGTTTTATTGAGACGTTAAATTACTCTGCCAAAGGGGAAATGTTAGTTTGAAAATATGTCAAATATGATGGATTCTTTATACTTTATTTACAATTTACTTTTTTAAAGAAAAGAGTCAAAGGTATAATACAAGAAGGGAAAGCAAATTATTAACCACTTTTTAAAAATAAAAAAATTCTGCAAACAAGTACATTATAATCTTCAACAGCAATACCCTTTTTCTTTAGAAATATATTTTTTTGCCATTTTTGGAATTAGATAATCAAACTTTACATTCACCAGACTGAGTTTAAGTTTTTTTTAAAAAAACAGTCTCCATGGTTAAATTCTTGTAAAATATTCTCTTTTAAATATAACTGTATAAAAACAGTCTCCATGGTTAAATTCTTGTAAAATATTCTCTTTTAAATATAACTGTATAAAAACAGTCTCCATGGTTAAATTCTTGTAAAATATTCTCTTTTAAATATAACCGTATAAAAAACTTTTGATTCCAAATACCTTGGATTCTGGTGCAAACCTAAGATCAAAAGATTTTGTTTTCTTTTTAGATTAAATCAGAAAAAAGTTGGTTAGCTTTGATCTGGATCCAGTCTGCTAGTTTTAGCCTAATCTTGGTCAGACTTGTAGGGTAAACTTGGTCAGAATTGTAGGTTAAACTTGGTCAGAGTTGTAGGTTAAACTTGGTCAGAGCTGCAGGGTAAACTTGGTCAGAGCTGTAGGTTAAACTTGGTCAGAGCTGTAGGGTAAACTTGGTCAGATCTGTAGGTTAAACTTGGTCAGAGCTGTAGGTTAAATTTGGTCAGATTTGTAGGATAAGCTTAGTATGAGCTGTAGGTTAAACTTGGTCAGAGCTGTAAGTTAAACTTTGTCAGAGTTTTAGGGTAAACTTGGTCAGAGCTGTAGGTCAGACTTGTAGGGGTATACTTGTTCAGATTGTTGGTTAAAGGAATTGAGTTTTTGCAACAAACTTACATTTTCTAACCCCTATATCTTTGCAACCTGATGGTGTAAACCTTTGATATTTCAAACTTAGACTATTTGATCTAACAGAATTCATAGTTTGAAATATCAAAGGTCTAGGAAAACGGGTTGCTAAGTTATAGGAATTAGAAAATCAGAGTTTGTGGCAAAAACTCAATTCCTTTGGTCAGACGAATATGGCAAATTTTGTCAAACGTATAGGGCAAAAAGACTTGGTCAGATTTGTAGGGTAAAATTGGTTGAATTTATAGGGCAAACTTGGTCAGACTTGTAAAGTTAAATAGACCAGACTTGAAGGTGAAAACTTGGTTGAATGTATAGGCCAAGCTTGGTCAGACTTGTAGATTTAACTTGGCCAGACTTGTAGGGTAAACCTGGTAAGACTTGGAAGGAAAACTTGGTCACACTTGTAGAATAAACGTTGTCAAACTTAGAGGGTAAAATTGGCCATACTTTTAGGGCAAACCTAATCAGACATGTAGTGCAAGCTTGATGAGAATTGTAATGTAAACCTAGTCAGACTTAAAGGGCAACCTTGGTTAGATTTCAGAAATAAACTTGGCCAGACCAGACTTTTAGATTTTTTTCCTCATTCTGGAAAAAGATGCCACATTATCAAATTTTAAAATATGCAGTTTAATTATTCTTAGACTTGCCCTCAAAACTTGTTCGAGGACATTAAAAGGTTTTCTTGGTAACTCTTTTCTGACATTTTGAAAATTTTAAATAAAAAAGTTTCTCTCTCTACTGTCTTAAAATGCAGTCACCCTCTAAGAGTAAACTTCCTTTTATTGTCTGAAAATACAAACTTGAAGGTTTTACAATGCTGGCAATTTTTCCGCAGAACTCTTTTCTTTGCAAAGATTTTGATTATTCTAGCGAATAAACCGGTTATACTTGGTATCATTCAGGATACAATAAAATTCAGAAAAAATGTCAATATGGAAATTCATATTCTTTAGGAGACTGTAATTCTTCCAGCTCTGAGACCTGAACTGTTTACAGGACTCAGAACACCTACCATTAATCATAATAACAATAATAATAATAATAATAATAATAATAATGATAAAATATGTATTTAGTGAATGATAATATTACTAACAATAATGCTAGTTACAAATTGGTATGAATATGTTTATAAAGTATCTTAATGAATGTATTATCAATATTATGCTAAGGAAACACATTAACCTGCCAATTTCCCAGAATCATTATTCTTCTGAGAGTATTCGGTTCTCATGTGAGTCAGATTCATCAGCTCTTTAAAGAAACTGAGTTATTGCCACAAACTCTTAATTTATAATCCCTATATCTTTGCAACCTGATGGTATAAACCTGTGATATTTCAAACTAGAATTATTTGATCTACCAGAATTCATAGTTTGAAATATCTAAGGTCTACGATATTGGGTTCTAAGGTTCTAAGGGTCTTAAAGAGAGGGTATGAAAAAGGGGTTTAAAAAGGGAGTATGAAAGGGTTCTATGGGGTTAAAAGTAAAGGTATGAAAAAGTTCTAAGGGTTAAAAAAGGGAGTATGAAAGGGTTCTATGGGGTTAAAAGTAAAGCTGTATGAAAAAGTTCTTGGTGGGGTTGGGTTTAAAAAAGGAGTATGAAAGGGTTCTATGGGGTTTGAAAATAAGGAATGAAAAAGTTCTAGGGGTTCAAGAGTGTTAAGTAGATTCTTTGAATGGGTTCTAAGGGCCTTTATAAAAGGGTATATAAGGGTTCCAATGGGTCTAAAGAATAGGGTTGAAAAGGTTTCAAGGGTTCTAGGACGAGGTTGAATAATGATTTCTGACTCCAATAATTCTCAAGGGAATATTTATATTAAGAAGGTGTCAGCACAAAATAACATGAAACCAATATCAAAACTGGAGGGAAAAAATATAACAAACAAAAAATAATTTGGATTTACAATTGTAAAATGAAGCAAAAAAATAAAACTCTTAAAGATTTATTCGATATCTGGAAAAGTAATGCACAAATGTAACATACAGCTGTTTCTATATTTACTTTTGGAGAAGTTACTTTGTTTTGGTCAATTAAGCAGTAAATCAAGCATATGTTCAATGTAGCCCATCTCATCAAGAATTCTTTATAAATGACATGCATCCCCCCCCTTCTTTCACCCTTCCTCTCCCTTTTATCCCCCCCTTCCTCCATCCTTTGTAATCTCTTCTTTCTTCCTGATGATTCTAATAATTGCTAAAACATGTTAGACTGACAAGATTTTCACAACTTTCCAAAAAAAACTTTATTAAAAAAAGAAAGTTAAACAAAAACCTGATTTTATGTTATATTTCATTAATGAGCAGTGCACTACGAAAAAAATAGTTTTTGGCACAAAATCTAATATTTCAATTCTATATCTTTGCAACCCGATGTCACAGACCTTTGATCTTTCAAACTATGAACCCTGTGAAATCAAATAGTCTAAACTTGAAATATCGAAGGTTTGCACCATCAGGTTGCAAAAATATAGAAATTAGAAAACTTGGGTTTGTGGCAAAAACTCAGTTCCTTTGCAAACGGTTCCCTCAAAACCTTTTCAATGAACAACATCCGAAATATTTTTTATTTCTTTTTGAAAAAGAGAAAAACTACGACAAAAAACGAGATATATCTAGAACTGAGATCTTAAAGAACCCGAACTTTCTTTAGCTTGGTTCTTCCATACGTCCGGTTTTCTGCTTGGTTTTAATTGCTTTAATTCCTCACACCCGATCCAATGATTAAGCCAATATTCTAAAAATGAATATATTTTGATAATCATTATAGAAGAATAAAAGCTATGAGGAATGAATGAAACTACCGACCCTTAATATAATTCCAGAAGAGTAACAGGAGCCAAAAGTGTCCCGACATGGACGGTCCAGAGGATTTAATACTATTCCCACAACACTGAGATCATAGAGAATATAGAGAACAGAGGATTTAATACAATTCCCACAACACTGAGATCATAGAGAATATAGAAAACAGAGGATTTATTACAATTCTCACAACACTGGGATCATAGAGAAAATAGAGAACAGACGATATAATACAATTCCCAAAACACTGAGATCATAGAGAATATAGAGAACAGAGGATTTAATACAATTCCCACAACACTGAGATCATAGAGAATATAGAGAACAGAGGATTTAATACAATTCCCGCAACACTGAGATCATAGAGAATATAGAAAACAGAGGATTTAATACAATTCCCACAACACTGAGATCATAGAGAATATAGAGAAAAGAAGGTTTATCACAATTCCCACATCACTGAGAACATAGAGAATATAGAAAACAGAGGATTTATTACAATTCTCACAACACTGGGATCATAGAGAAAATAGAGAACAGACGATATAATACAATTCCCAAAACACTGAGATCATAGAGAATATAGAGAACAGAGGCTTTAATACAATTCCCACAATACTGATATCATAGAGAATATAGAGAACAGAGGCTTTAATACTATTCCCACAACACTGAGATCATAGAGAATATAGAGAACAGAGGATTTAATACAATTCCCACAACTGATATCATAGAGAATATAGAGAACAGAGGCTTTAATACTATTCCCACAACACTGAGATCATAGAGAATATAGAGAACAGAGGATTTAATACAATTCCCACAACACTGAGATCATAGAGAATATAGAGAACAGAATGTTTATTACGATTACACCAAAACCATTACATTTGCAATTCCAGTTTATTTTAAATAACGGACCGACCTCTAGGCATCTAAATCAAGTTGTAAAGTATACATAAAGTCTACGTGAGGCGCACTTGGACAGTAAACCAAATGAATTATCCTCTTTTATATTCTTATTATATAGTGTATCCTTTGTCCCCTTTCATGCTGGCTGGATTATCTATTAATATTAGTCTATACAATATTCAATTAGTTTTATGGTAAACAAGTTTTTAATAGCTCATGTGTTATAATACAATGTGACCAATAAAGCTGTGGAATAGGAAGACGACATTTTTACAAGTTTACATTTCTTGTCGTTGTCATCTAATAATTAAAAAAAAGAATTCTGAAAACCTACCCACCCAAAAGTACGATTTTGAACGTCGACTCTGCGCTCAAACCCAGGATTTACAAATCTTTAAAGAAGTTTTATATGTGTCAAATGAATCCTAAAGAATTTGTCCACAACACTGCAGTGCATACTTAGTTCAACTACCTTACATAGCCCGTCTGTCCCTTTAAAAATATATTTCTTTTTTATATTTTGTATTTCATACTTGAGATTAAACCTGAACATACACCTGGAACCTACAGGAGGTATATTATTCAACTTGTGTTCAATCTTTTCTCCCGGGGTAATAATGGAATTCCTGGGGGGGGGGGGGGAATAATTTCCAGCAGTTCTATGATATTAATACAAGAAAAATATTAGATTCTTTGTTGCAATGTTATACTTATTCTCTTTCCTTTTTGAACTTAGCTAATATGTGAGAGCAAAGGACTTGAGTCTTTGCCATAAACTAAGATGTTCTAATCCCTTTATCTTTGCAACCCAATTCCGTAGACCATAGATATTTCAAACTATGAATGCTGGTAGATCAAATCAAAGTTTGAAATATCACAGATCTGCACCATCAAGTTGCCAAGATATAGGGATTAGAAAGTTTGAGTTTGTGGCAAAGACTCAACTCCTTTAGAAAAAATTATGACATTTGATCCATGATCAAATCGTCTATAAGCCTGGTACATCTTGATCTCTCTTTCCTTGAATCTAGAAAAAAATTCTTTCTGTGGTTAATTCATAATTTAAAGTTTTGGTATTGAACTGAATTGTTAGCATCTACATTTTACATGTCTTTACAAGGCTGTTAAACATTAATGTGGATAAGACGGGACATTTACATTCACCTTGTGCTTTAAAATCTTTCATGTTTAAATACAACCTCTCTTTCTGATGAGTTGTTGATGAAACGTTTTAAGTTCTTATATGCAACCATTCAAGTTTTCTTTTTTTGGGTTCAGCGTGAAGATTTGAGAAGTCACAAGGTCTCAAAGTCGTACCAGCAATTCCTTACAAGATGAACTTTGTCTTTATGTTGAGATTAAGGTTCTTGGAAAGGTTTTATTTATTCTTTTAAAATATATTTTCTCCAGCTTGTACTGCGTGTTATCAGTATTCCCTGAGGAGCAGATATAAGCTCCAGGGTGTCAAAAAAAACATGAAGATCAGAATATAAAAAAAATATTTAAAATTAAAACCGTACCATATAAGCGGCAAACTATAATTTGCAGATCGTTTTCTATTAATTTTATTTTTTTGTTCTTTGAGACACCCTGTACATTGTAATATCTGAAGGTTTACCAAGACCTTGTATTATTTTTCTCCTGGGAGAATACTTGACTTCTTTCAATTTTATTTCTCACTTCTTTGAATATTTTCAAATAATGTGGTTTAAAAAAAGAAAAACCAAGAATTGTTGAAAAGTTACATCACAAAAGTTGTGTATTAAAAAAATGTACTGCATTATCTAGGAGAAATATAAACAAACTCAATTAGCCTATATACATTTGGCATACAAACTTTACAGTTCATACAGTAATAACCAGAAAACTGGAAGACGACTTTATAGGAATACTTGAAATGGGTTTGTTTACACTCCTCAATTGTTGTGTCTAGTGTTCACTGAACTATTTAAAGTCAGAACTTGAGTCTAAAAGTCGTCTTCCTATTTCAGAGTATTCTGGCTATCACTGTACATATTTTGTAGCTCCTGGTACAATATTAACATTTTTGGGGATACACCAATTATGGTGGGAGGGGGGGGGGAAGATGGGGTTTATATAAAACTGTTGTGCCAAGTATACAACTGGTACCATCCTTGCACTGATGCATTTATCAGAAAAAGCATTATCAATCAAAGCTTTAACCTTCTTTCAACATAAATTTAAAACTGTACAAAAAAAGTGTAACATTTATTTTTCTCTTTACGAAGCTGTTGCTGCAGCTGACATATTATCCCCTTTATGGCATCCTCTATGGGGGAAAAAACAATAATCTGATTCAGATATAAATAGTTTCAATTATCTATCCTTTCTTCAATCTTCAAACATTTATCTAAAATGTTTTCAATAAATCATGAGAGTTTAGATTACTCAAAGCATGAAAGATGAACGCTTTGAAGGTCTTCACTAGAAACAAAAAAAGTTTATTTAAAATTCGGTGACGGTGATTGACCAAACCTCTGTAGAGTAAAAAAAAGTAGATGTTAGTTCCACATTTATTGAAAATATATTTCGGTCTGGGTTGACCCTCGTCAGTTATAACGATAACCATCAAAATCGATAAAAAAAATTTTGTTAAAAACCACAAGAAAATGAAACAAACAAAAAAGATTATTTAAACAAAAATTGGACTGTCAAATGGACAACAGGGAAACAAACTCAGATCATGAAATTCAAAAAAAGATAACTTGCAAATATTCATAAAACGCTTTGATACGTGTTGCAAGGTATAAATAATAGATACAGGGGGCATTAGCTCCAAAACAGGTTTATGACCAATGTCTAATATTGATGGATTGTTTGATTGAAAGATGTATAGACTTGAAAAAGAAAACTTTGCAGATTTGACGGTTAGGATTAATGTCTCTTGAAATATGTGTGTTTTTTTTAATTCCATTTCCTTTTTTAGTGTAAACATTTTCTTCCGAATGGTTCTGTAAAGGCCTTATGGAACCTTTTGAAGCTGTTGAGAAAAATAAACCATTGCATATTTTAGAAAGTAAGGTGAAACCTTTCGTAATCTATTTTCAAATAATTCTACCTCCCAGATGCTAAAATGTGACATGCTGGTAAAAAGTTTACGGGACGATTATTCCATGCAGAATTGATACAGAATAATCTTCCTTTTTTCCTTTTTTTTCAGCATGTCAAACCTATGCTCTTAGAGTTAGATTTATTCCTGAAAAAAGTTTCCGCTCTTCCTAGAGTTTTAATGGTTTAATGGTTTATCTTTCAGCTTCAGCCCTCAGGAAAGATTTTGTAAAGCCTTTACTAGCTTGAAAAGTCTTCAATAGTTAAATGGACCGTTCACTTAATTGTGTAATTTCATGTTAAACTAAATAGCTTATTAGCTATTCATTGGTCTTACTTTCCAAAGATATCCATTATTTTTGTCTAGACACTATCTAAACTGTAGTATCTAACAGTTAATTGGAAATCTCATGATTTAAAAAAATTTTAACCTTCTATTTCTCACAAAACACTTTTTAGCGCATTGAAAATTTTTGCTTCTGTAAAAAGCTGAAAAAAACGCGGCATGAAAATAAAAAGTTGCGCGAATATGGGAACGGGATTACAAATTATAATTGAGTAGTTAATAATAAATTAGACAACTGATTGAGGAGTGTCATCATCCGAATAGATTTTCGACCTTTCTGGTAATAATAACAGATATCGGTTATAGAACTGACAGAAGCTATGTATGTATGGAGATAACCGAATAGAGAACGGTTCTCTCATCAGGGGCGGATACAGGATTCAAGTGAGGGGGGTCCCCCCTGTATCAGCCCTTGTCTCTCATCCTGCTCCGAAACTTTTAAAAATGAACTATTTTGGATTACTCACAAATGCATCATTGCAAGTAAGATGTCTATTCTTTTTACATCGAACGCAGAGTTGAATCTACGGACCGAAATTGCGTAATGATTAATTGATTGTCGGAGGGAATGTCGTCTTTGTGTATACATTTTAGACGTTTTAATACGAAAAACGTAAATTTCTTGCTAACTCAAATATCAAAAGTTTTCATATTGTAATATATAATGGCTAACACATAATGGCATTGAAATATGATAATTTTTTTTTTTAGCTGCTATTGCTGAAAAACGTCTATCAAAGTGTTTCGAATTCCGAACGAAAAATTGGCTTTTTCTCCGGCCACAGTTGTCTTTGGAAAGTAAGACTATTACCAATTAACTGCAGCTAATAGACTGTTTAGTTTACCATGAAATAAGTAAACGGTCCCTTTAAACTTTATGTCTGATTCATTCTTAATCGACCGGACAAAGCTATAAATGAAATTCCTGTAAACCGGACATTCCACTCTATTAATGGCAGGTCACACACATTCTATTCAATGGATTAGTTAGCTTACAAAGAGAGAGATCTAGAGAAAGGATTTTTTTTGGTTGATTTTATCTTAGAATACAATTTTCCACATTTGAGGAATTAAAACTGTTAATTGAACACCCTTTTTTAAACCACTTTTTTCTGTAAGTTAACTGGAGTCTCCCGGAGTCCCTGGAGATGAATAAAATGAAGACAATGATTTATAATTCTTTATGTCAAAATAACTGCAAAAAGCATAGAAATATAAATGACAAAATTTATTTTAGTATGCGCTACTATTACAATCTTTTTTTGTCATTGTTGCATTTATTCAATAACTCTTTCTTCTTCCCCTAGAATATCTATCAAAGGGACTGTAAAGGAAAAATGAAAGGGGATGTAGGCTAAAACCTGAGAATCTCAGGAGTTGAACGATACCTGAAAGACATCTATCTGATGTTCCTGTCTCGAGAAAATGACATAAAACTGTGTCAAAATTATACCAATACGTATATATGTATCATGTGACCAGAACTCCCTCCAATGACAGTGCAGTATACTGGTCATGTGATACAGACGGAGGCACGTGACAATAATACTGCACTGCCATTGGTTGGAGTGCTGGTGACATGGTCCGGACGTATAATTGATATTATCAATTATATCAATTAAAATTTAAAAATTATTTTCTCAGACTCCTCTGGGTTATCGTCGTTTTAATATTAAGAATCTTATACAAAATTTCATATATATACGTTTTAGTATAATTTTAACACAGTTTTTATCAGATTCTCGAGACAAGAGCATTATATGGAACTCTTATAAGTTTCAATCAGCTCCTGAGATCCTCAGGAGCTGATTCCAGTAATTTCGCATAAAGGAATTGAGCCTTTGCCACTAACTCTGATTTTCTAATCCCTATATCTACTTAACCAAATGATGTAGATCTTATATATTTCAAACTATGATTTCTGTTATATCAAATAATCTAAGTTTGAAATATCAAAAGTTTACACAATCAGGTTGCAAAGATATAGGGATTAGAAACTTTGAGTTTGTGACAAAGACTCAATTCCTTTAACGTTTTCCAAATGGTTAGAGTGAAGAACATAAAATAGAAATAATCAGAATTAAAATAATACTTAAAGTATTAATATTGAATTCAGGTCAATTCGATATTTATTTATATTTAGTCTTAAGCTTTGGTTAGTTTAGTGTATAAAGGTTTCATGTTCATTTAAATTACAGCTTTTATTCTTTATCGAAGGGAAAATGTTGCATGGAAATTTGCATTTCTTATAATTTTAGGTTACAATAAGTTTAAGTTATCATAATTTTAGGTTAGGACAATAATAAGTTAATAATAATTTTAGTGTAGGATATTTTTAGCTTTAAAAATCCAAGGTTATGATAATGGAGTTGGAAAACTCCCAAGTTAGGATAATGGAGTTGGAAAACTCCTAGGTTAGGATAATGAAGTTGGAAAACTCCTAGGTTAGGATAATGGAGTTGGAAAACTCCAAGGCTAGGATAATGGAGTTGAAAAATTTCTAGGCTAGGATAATGGAGTTGGAAAACTCCTAGGTTAGGATATTTTTAGCTTTCAAAACTCCTAGGTTAGGATATTGGAGTTGGAAAACTCCTAGGTTAGGATAATGGAGTTGGAAAACGAACACAGAGAACAAAACTCAACAATTGAAAAATAGAAACAAAATTTTTAATCTGAATTCAGATAAATTTAGACCTAAGCTTTGTAATATATATTTGAAGTACTAAGAATATTAATTTTTAGAGGATTATTACTGTTTGGTCCTCCTGGAAATGGGAAAACTATGTTGGCGCGAGCAGTAGCGAGTGAATCTGACTCTTCCTTCTTCAATATCAGGAAACGTTTATCAACAAAAAAATTTTATTTTTCAATTTTAGAATATTTTAGTGCTAGAACACTTCGTCAAAAGAAATAACCGAGAGAAAACGAAAAAAATTATGATTGTAAAAAAATGTTTTGCATCATTTTGTTTCTTAAGATTATTACAGTGATCCAAAAGTTGCAAGCACTCAAGAGCTTCTTGAATACTAAAATTCTAAAATGCCTAATATTACAAAAGAAAGTACAATCAAAGGCCAAGGTGTTACGACACCTTCTAAGTCGACCCAGCCTTGTAAATTGATACAACTTTTCTTAGCAGTCTAGATCTATGTGTTATCTTCCCCGCGTGCGTCACCCTTTTCTAATTTATACTGAATACTTTTAAAACTTTTTATAATTCTTGCAAATCATAATTTGAAAATAATTAAATTATTCATGAAAATTATATTCCTTCATGTCATTTGCGGATAAGAGCCACCAAGTCTTCCTGGATAAATACTTTTTTATAAATGTCAAAACTTGATTTCTATTTTCCATTGCCGCCTCCCCCCCCCCCTTCAAAAAAACTCTTTAACCATATATTCTAAATTTTACAGCTCCTTTTTCGAAAGTGGTGAAAAATTAAAAAACGTTTTGTATTTCTGAAACGCATCCAAATAATATCTTTCTCATATCCAATCAAAAATAGAGGAGACACAATGTCACAAAGTCGTAAGTTCCAATAAATTTAACCCAATTGAGCAAATAATGTTGAACACTTAAATATAAATGTTGACTAACCTAGTGCATCTACCCTTACCTCTAAATATGTTGGAGAAGGAGAAAAGTTGGTGAGAGCTTTGTTTTCAGCTGGCAGGCAGATGCAACCTTCAATCATATTTATAGGTATTTAGTATTCATATATATATGCATTATGCAACCTTCAACCATATTTATAGGTAAATCTTTTTCTTTAATCCTTAGAATGAGAACTTCATTAAATTCCAAAAATTCACCATTTTTATTCGGGTTAAGTTGTATAAAAAACATTCTTTTAAATAGAGTTTGAGGATGACTTGGATTAATCTTTAGATGAGATAGACAGCCTCCTTTGTGAGAGGACGGAGGGAGAACATGAGGCTAGTCGGAGGCTGAAAACTGAATTCCTCCTGGAGTTTGATGGGATTAGAGGACAAGCTGATGATAGGGTTCTTATCATGGGAGCAACCAATAGACCTCAGGTAAAACTACAACCTACACTACCCACCCAATCATAGACCTATTTTACCTGACCCGCTATACCTTAGTTTAGTGTGTAAATTGATATTTCACCTTCAAACTCAAATTGTCGCATCATATATCTTTGCAACCCAATGTCGCAGACCTTTGATATTTTAAACTATGAATTTTGTTAGATAAAGGGATTAGAAAATTTAAGTTTGTTTTATCTTAGAAGGATTAAAAAAAGTAATTTTTTCTATTTCTTTTTAAAATGATTATACATATGATACTGGTGAAATATGAAATATATTAAAGGTAATTGATATTTTCTTTTGTGTTTCTTACCAACCATTGCTCGAATAGAAGTTATTTATAAATTGACAAATAAAATAATAAATTTTATTTCCCGATTTTACTGTTAAAGTTAAGTAAATTAAATATAATTACAAAGGATTGCATGCGGGAGGTCTTGGTTGGCAAATTCATTAGTATAAACCTGAACAATGTTTTCTCTAGAATAATATTTACAGTTACATTCACTAGATATCTTAAAAAAATAAACTTTTACAGAGCAGAGTCATAAATTGACAACTTAGTTTTATTTTAAATATAGTTTATTTTTTAATTACCGTTTCTTTCTCTGCTTTTTTTCTCCACAAATACTTTTTTCTTTCTTTCATTTGGAAACTTTGTTTTAATTTTCCTTTTTAAAGGAATTGCGTCTTTGCAACAAACTCTGATTTTTTAATCCCTATATCTTTGCACCCTAGATATTCCAATTAGATCAAATCAAAGTTTGAAATATCAAAGGTTTACACCTTACGGTTTTAAAGATATAGGGATTTAAAAATTTGAGTTTGTGGCAAATACTTAATTCCTTTTCCTTCCTGGCAGATTTCTTCTTTTCTCGTTTTCAGTTTTACATATTTGTATTCTTCATTTGTAAATTTATAAAATATAATGTTTTAAAACTAAACTCGGTTTAACACAACGGAGTTTGCTCAGTATTTTACTACTTTGGAGCATGCAATGTTCTTCCATTATTTTAATTCTTTTTTGGTTTTGCACACTGAACACTGTACAAAGGATTTGAGTTTTTGCCACAAAATAAAACTTTCGAATTCATTTATCAGTAAACCTGATGGTCTAAACCTTTAATATTTAGAACTTAGATTATTTGATCTGACAGAATTCATAGTTTGAAATATCTAAGAGTAACGGCATAGGTTGTGAAGATATAGGGGTTAGAAAATCTAACCTGTTCTCCTTTATTCTTAATAAACATCCTGTCCTCCCTGGTTCTCCTGTTCCCCATGTTCTTATGCTGTCCCTGTTTTTGTTTTGTTTTCCATATTCTTATGTTCTCCTTGATTCTCCTATTCTCTCTGGTTCTACTGTTCTCTTTAGTTCTCCTGCTCTCCATGTTCTTATGTTCTCCTTGGTCTTCCTGTTTTCCATGGTTCTATTGTTCTCCCTGGTTCTCCTTTACTCTCTCTGGTTCTCCTGTACTCCCTGATTCTCCTGGTCTCCCTGGTTCTCTCGTTCTCCCACTTTCTCCGTGATTGTCCCGTTCTTTCTGGGATTCTCTCTGGTTTCTTCCCAGTCAACTTGGTTTCCTATCCTGGTTCTCTCCCCTGTTAACCTGGTTTTTTATCCTGGTTTTCTCCCTTGTCAACCTGGTTTCCTATCCTGGTTTTCTCTCCTGTCAACCTGGTTTCCTATCCTGGTTCTCCCCTGCCAACCTGGTTTCCTATCCTCGTTTTATCCCCTGTCAACCTGGTTTCCTATCCTGGTTTTCTCTCCTGTCAACCTGTTTTCCTATCCTGGTTCTCTCCCCTGTCAACCGTGTTTCCTATCCTGGTTCTCCCTGTCAACCTGGTTTCCTATCCTGGTTTTCTTTCCTGTCAACCTGGTTTCCTATCCTGGTTCTCCCCAGCCAACCTGGTTTCCTATCCTGGTTTTCTCTCCTGTCAACCTGGTTTCCTATCCTGGTTTTCTCCCCTTTCAACCTGGTTTCCTATCCTGGTTCTCCCCTGCCAACCTGGTTTCCTATCCTGGTTTTCTCCCCTGTCAACCTGGTTTCCTATCCTGTTTTTCTCTCCTGTCAACCTGGTTTCCTATCCTGGTTTTCTCCCCTGTCAACCTGGTTTCCTATCCCGGTTTTTCCCCTGTCAACCTGGTTTCCTATCCTGGTTCTCCCCTACCAACATGGTTTCCTATCCTGGTTCTCCCGTCAACCTGGTTTCTTATCCTGGTTCTCCTCTGTCAACCTGGTTTTCTATCCTGGTTCTCTCCCCTGTCAACCTGATTTCCTATCCTGGTTTTCTCCCCTGTCAACCTTGTTTCCTATCCTGGTTCTCTCCCTTGTCAACCTGGTTTCCTATCCTGGTTTTCTCCCCTGTCAACCTGGTTTCCTATCCTGGTTTTCTCCCCTGTCAACCGTGTTTCCTATCGTGGTTCTCCCTGTCAACCTGGTCTCCTATCCTGGTTTTCTCCCCTGTCAACCTGGTTACCTATCCTGGTTTTCTCCCCTGTCAAACTGATTTCCTATCCTGGTTCTCCCCTGTCAACCACGTTTCCTATCCTGGTTCTCCCCAACCAACCTGGTTTCCTATCCTGGTTTTCTCCCCTGTCAACCTTGTTTCCTATCATGGTTCTCCCCTGTCAACCTGGTTTCCTATCCTGGTTCTCCCTTGTCAACCTGGTTTCCTATCCTGATTTTCTCCCTTGTCCACCTGGTTTCCTATCCTTGTTCTCTCTTGTAACCCAATTTTTCTATCGTGGTTTTCTTACTGTCAACCTGGTTTCCTATTCTGGTTTTCTCCCCTGTCAACCTGGTTTCCTATCCTGGTTCTCCCTGGTCAACCTGGTTTCCTATCCTGGTTTTCTCCCCTGTCAACCTAGTTTCCTATCCTGGTTCTCCTCTGTCAACCTGTTTTCCTATCCTGGTTTTCTCCCCTGTCAACCTGGTTTCCTTTCCTGGTTTTCTCCCTTGTCAACCTGGTTTCCTATCCTGGTTCTCCCCTGCCAACCTGGTTTCCTATCCTGGTTTTCTTACCTGTCAACCTGGTCTCCTATCCTGGTTCTCCCCTGCAACCTGGTTTCCTATCCTGATGTAATCTGCTTAAACTTCTCCGATTTTTAATATTGGATTATAAGAACAATGTTATTCTAATACATGCTGAACACAACTAATTAAATTATAAATTCAGTATAATTTATGTAGAATAATACATTGTATAATTATTCATTCATCAAATCTAGTTTATTTAGGAAATGATTTATTATAGTTTTCCATTTAGGGTTAATTTGACACAATTTCTTTTAATAATTAATTTTTATTATCATTACAACTTTTTCCTTTTAGACCTTTTCTATGCATTTCTAAGTAAAAACCTGTCAAAATAAGGTTTCCTAAACGTACTATGCATGTATTGTAGGACCTAGATGAAGCTGTATTGAGAAGGTTTTCTAAACGTATCTATGTCCGGTTACCAAGTAGAGAGGACCGGATATCCTTGGTTCAGAAACTCCTTACCCAGCAGAACAATGAGATTACGGAGCATGAAACTCATCAGGTTTGTGAAAAATTAAACTGACTGATTACACGTCTCACATTCTCATTTTCTATTCCATTTTTCTTTGGAACCTGATGGACTATTTGATCTAGTCAGAATCCAGCCGAATTCCTAGTTTGAAATAGCACAGGTCTACGACATCAGGTTGGTAAGATATGGGGATTTGAAAAGTCAGTCAGAGGAGAGTAAACAGTTTTTTTAATAAAGACAATTCTGAAAACTAAGTTGCGTACATAATGAAAATTAGTATATTCTCGATAATGACATGTGAACTATACGATATCAATTGAAGTTTTTTTAATAAGTTATAATTCTTTTTTGAAAATACTTTGTGTCAGGTTATCTTGTAGAGAGTTTTATGAGATTCATCCACAAAAACACAAATATTTTCTTGGTTTTCAAAAAATATTTTCTCAACTACACATTATTTTTTTGTTGAATTGAATGGTCTTTTCCGATTCTGTTCAAATATTTTCTGTGTGTTCATATATTTTATTAAAATATTTTTAACTTTTTTTATTGTTTAGAAATATAATTTTCAGTTTAGTCGCCTAGATTTAACGATTAAATTAATAACGTTAAACGTTAACAATTTATAATTTGGTTTTCTATTCTTCTCTGCGGCAAAGTTTGTTCAACCCAATTTTTGATTGAATTTATTGGATGTAATATAATATGATACATTAGTTACTTTCTTTTTACAAAAAGACTAACATTATAAACACAAATATATAAATTGTTTTACAACACACACACACTTATTTCACATTTTTAAAAGATGTATTAAGATTACATTACAGCACACTCCTGAAATAGACTTGTAATTTTATTTTACCCTCCAGTTCAAGAGGTACATGCTCTAATTTACCCTCCAGTTCAAGAGGTACATGCTCTAATTTACCCTCCAGTTCAAGAGGTACATGCTCTAATTTACCCTCCAGTTCAAGAGGTACATGTACATGCTCTATATGTCTCAGGGGTTTAAACCTATTTCTTTGATTCACCGATTTTATATTTTAACAATATGCCATTTAATGTAATTTTTTTTTAAATGTAGCACTGGTTTCTTCTGCTAAATAAATTCAAATTTCTTAAAGTACTTTATAATAGTTTTTATTTTTTCTAGATAGCTCAGCTGACCGGAGGATACTCAGGATCTGACATCTCTAACCTTGCTAGAGATGCAGCCTATGGTCCTATCAGAGAGCTGGGGATAGACGAGGTAAAATCCCTCGACCCCGTCAAGGTCAGGAAGGTCAACATGAGCGATTTCTTGGAGAGTATGAAAAGAATTAAAAAATCCGTGTCAGGAGATAATCTTCTGGGTTACGAGGCATGGAATCAGAAGTTTGGAGAGGGAGCTGTTTAGTTTGGAGAAGAAGCTGTTTAGTTCGGAAAAGGAAGGTGTTTAGTTTGGAGAAGAAGCTGTTTAGTTCGGAGAGGGAGCTGTTTAGTTTGGAGAAGAAGCTGTTTAGTTCTGAGAGAGAGCTGTTTAGTTTGGAGAAGAAGCTGTTTAGTTCGGAGAGGGAGCTGTTTAGTTCGGAGAGGGAGCTGTTTAGTTTGGAGAGGGAGCTGTTTAGTTCGGAGAGAGAGCTGTTAGTTCGGAGAAGAAGCTGTTTAGTTTGGAGAAGGAGCTGTTTAGTTCGGAGAGGAAGCAGTTTAGTTCGGAAAAGGAAGCTGTTTAGTTCTGAGAGAGAGCTGTCTAGTACGGAGAGGGAGCTGTCTAGTTCGTAGAGGGAGCTGTTCAGCTCGGAGAGGGAGCTGTTCAGTTCGGAGAGGGAGCTGTTCAGTTCGGAGAGGGAGCTGTTCAGTTCGGAGAGGGAGCTGTTCAGTTCGGAGAGGGGGCTGTTTAGTTCAGAGAGAGAGAGCTGTTTAGTTCGGAGTGGGAGCTGTCTAGTTCGGAGAAGGAGCTGTATATGAATGGTGTATCTTGAGTGGACCTTGAAGAAAACACTTCTAAAATTAAACTTGAGGGGCATAACTTGAATACTAAACTTTGCGGAGAAAATCTTTTAAGTAATGTTTTATAGGTAAATCTAAAAGAGATACTCTTGAGAAAGCTTTTCAGAGTAAGATTTAAAGAATAATTGTTGTAGGGTAAACCTTGCAGAGAAATCTTTACAGACTAAACCATACAGAGTAAAACTTTGTTAATCTTTGAAAAGTAAAAGTTAAATTTACAGTGTAAACCTGTCAGATCGAGTATCCTTGAACTTAAATTGTAAAACTGACTTTAAAGTGAATGAAATGGAATAAAAGTAAATATATTTTGTAATTCTAAGTTCTAGACTTTATTTCACAAAATGTAGGGCGGAGGAACCAAATAAACATGAGTTTGGTTTCTGTTCTATTAAAGGGATTGTAAGCGTAATTTCAATTGACCATGCTTTACAACGGTACTCTAATTAGCTTTGTCTTATCAAGAATGAAGTTTTTGTGTTTTAAACTGTTTATTTTCATTTGTGGGTTCTCTCTGAAAGTGACTTGCGCATTTATTGTTTGAAGAAGCAATGGAGAAATTATCATAATTAAACACTTTTTGAATCAGAAAAATAACGTTATCGTCCCCTTTTTTATTTGATCAAGGTTTCAAGGGTATCGTTAAGTAACTCGATCATTGTTATCTTTGCATGAATGGTCACTTGAAATTATGCTTACAGTCCCTTTAAACACAGATCGTGTAGTTTCTTTTTGTTGTTGTGCACAAATACATAATGTTTCAGCCTTTTCATGAAATCACATTATAGTTTATATATTTAAATATATATTATATTTAGTTATTCAAATGTAAATAAATATGTATATTGTATATATCATTTATTGTATTATGTATACCAATATATTTTATGAAACTATTGTGTACTTTATCATTATTACTCACTTCATCGTAAATTTCAAAATACAATAAATTCCAAAATATTTTTTTTCAATTGAAATGAAAAAAAATTGAAATCAGCTTTATATTTTGACTTCTGCTTTGTTTTAAAGCTATATATTTGATCTAGAAACAGCCATTGAAATAAGACAGGTACACAAACATTTCATAAAATTACCTATAACACTATTATTTTGGCGCGACGTGCTGTAAAGTTTTGGACTTAAATTTTTCTTATATCTCGAAGGTTCTCGCCTTTTTAGATTATATTTAAAGCTCGGGACAGAATTAAATCTATAAAAAGCAATGTTCCTTCTCAATAAAGAGAAAATTTCTGTCCATAACACTGCGAACCAAAATAACAGTGTTATAAATAGTTAATGCAAAACATATTAATTACATGTTCAAACCGTTGTATGTATTTATTAAGAATAAAAAATATATATACCTCAAAGATGAAATGTAATTTTCAACTTTAAATTTAATTTTAATTATGATGAAAAGTTTAATTGAATTTGTTTGATTGGAAAAGTTATTCATCTCCCAATGAGTCCTTTAAACATGAATAGTTCAAACATGACGTTGAAATATCCGAGAAAGGAATTGAGTCTCTCTCACAAATTCGGATTTTATAATCCCTATATCATGACAACCTGATTTCGAAGACGATACTTTAAACTTTAAACTTTGATATTTACATTCTGGTAGGTCAAGAGTGTGAGTTTGAAATATCAAAGGCTTACACACTAGTGATTTAAAGATTTATTTCTTTATCTCCAAATCTCGTTATTTTTGTTTTAAAAAAATTGATACATGAGAGTGCAGTATACTTGTCACGTGATAGACGCAGAGACACGTGACCACTATTCTGCACTACCATAGGTGGGAGTGCTGGTGACGTAATACGGACTTATATAAATAATATTATCAATTATATCTATTAATAATAAAAATGAAAATTATAAAATAATAATTGGAGAAAACTATTCACTATTAGGTTTCTCTGGGATATCTTTGTTTCAGATTTGTTGTGTATTTGCTGAATATGATCTGTTTAAACCTACTATTTCTGTACAAACTGGTTATATATATGAATTTTCGTAAAAATTTGACACTTTTTTATCAATTTGTCGAGACAGGAACATCAGACATAACTTTCCTGGGTTGTGATCAAGAGCTAACGTGATTAACTTTCAGCCTATACCTGGCTCCTTTAATTTTTCCTGTACAGTCCCTTTAAGGTACTGTCGATGTAATTTCCTCTATTTAAAAAGAGGCGTATATCCGATTCACCACAGAACTCTTTCTGAGTAACAATGAGGAATATATCGTCTTTTTTATGTAAAATTGTTTAATTCTGACAATTCCCCTCTTTGAGTCTGCGACATAAATTGGCAAGTGATTTCGATAAAAAAATGAAGAATATCTTCATCGGTTTGGCTCAGACTAAGGTTTAACGGGTAGTTTTATTAACTTTAGATGGGGGGGGGGGGCACTTGAAATTACATCCATTATCCCTGTAAACACATATCTAGTAAACGCTATGCACTAAAAATGTTGATTGTTATGTATAATAAGTATGATTTAATTCCATACATCTAAATCACAGGCAAAATACGTCATTGATGACAGGATGTGTTCAGCTTGAATAATTTTATTGCAATTTTCCGTTCTTCCGTGAAAAGAGAAGTAACTGTACGATAAAAGTGTAAAATCAAGAAATTATTTATTATTTCATGTTTACAGTATTTTGTTATCAATTTATCAATTGTCAAAACAAAATATCAAACTTTGGAATTATTAATTAAATTTTAAAATAAATATTTGTTTTTGTATTTTTACCAATTTTGCCAAACTGTCATCACTTCCTTAATTTGTGAGTGTTTATCAAACCAAATCTAATTTGATAAATATTAACCAGGTGTTTTCTACTTCATATAGATTTCAACAAATTAAAAGATAGTAAAATTTTCAAGAGATATAAATGGATATATCATTCAGATAAGACAATGGTTTTAATGGTATCACTTTGAATAGGACAGGATACTTTTTTGTAAAGAGTCAGTTGAAATTACGACTATAGTAAATTGTGAAAGCATTCTGCAAGTTTTAAAAATGTTAACCTCATGAAATATGAGTTTTTTGAGGTAAAAAGTTTAGTTAATTTTAACTGCACAAAGAAATTAAAATCTTTACCACAAACTCAAATTTTCTAATCCCTATATCTTTGTAACCTAAGACTGTGAACCTTTGATATTTCAAACTCAGATTATTTGATCCAATAGAATGAATTGTTTGCAATATTTAAGGTCACGAAATTAGGTTGCAAAGATATAAGTTAGAAAATTAGAGTTTGTGGCAAGAACTCCAGATTCTGAGAAGTTCTTATTTTACTTTATCTAAAAAGTTAGATGACTAAAAATTGAAAACTAAATCTCTAATTTCTGGAATTTTCTGGAAACATGTGTTCAATATTCACATGTTGGAGGGTTCGTAAGCGTAATTAGAAATTAAGACAATCCCCGATTTACAGTAGTACCCTTAGAAAAAAAATGTGGAAGATATAGTCGTTTATCTGACTCGAAAAGTGTTTCGATCGTCATTGTGCTGCAATAACCGGTGGAAAGTTTAAAACTTAAGACGTTATAATACTAAAAATCATCATACTTAATATTTAAAATCATGTATACAACAAATACAATCCACGTCCATCGAGGCCCCTTATACATTCAACAAAGACCATGTCGATAACCCCGTTCTCATCCTATATTTTCTTACCGTAGTGATCCTCCGTCCTCTGAGCTACTGGTAGAACTCAAGCATACATCATTTGATTCTGAAATGAGCCGGGACTTGAATAAACACGATCTAAATCCGTCCGCGCGAGAATATATATGCTTAAAACTTTCTTAAAGATATTTATAAATACTAGAACATTGACAAAAATAAAATAATATCAAACTGGAATTGCGCTGCGATCAGCTGAAACTTCCGACTCCGCTTTTGTCTGCAAACGGTTTGATTTGGCTCGGATACTCTTTCCGGTCCCTGGATTTCCTGAATCCACGAAACATTCACCATTACTTCTTATTAACAAGAATTGCGCGAGAAACTGAAAATGAAAATAAACATTTTAAAGAAACAAAAACATTGTTATCCTCTTTATACTTTATCTGAGAAAGCTTTCAAGGGTACCGTTGTAAATCCGGCATTACCATCGTTGCATAGAGGAAATTACGCTTACAGTCCCATTACTAATGAATAAACATGAACCCTGTGGTTAGATAAATTTAAGTTTATCTTGTTAAAGTATAGCACTTTGCTTTGCACCAAACTCGAGATATACCAATGATTAATGTAAGGTTATGTTTTATAAAAAAAAATTAAAAATAATAAAATTTTAAATATTAATAATTCTACATTTCTTTGCAACCTACTGTCGTAGACCTTTGGTATTTAAAAACATTCAGCTAGATCTAATAGTCAAAGTTTAAAATAACTATGGTTTACATTATCAGGTTGCAAAGATGGACGAATTAGAAAATTAGAGTTTGTGGTAAGTTCCTATTTGGCTCTAAATATCAACAAATAGTCCAAATGAAATAATTAATCTAAATTATGAATTTTATCAATTATTTCTACATTAATAATTCTTATTGGGTTTCTCAAATAATATTGAGTTTATAATTCTTTTATATTTGATCTTAGATTTTTAATATTTAAAATGTCAGAAGAAAACGTATAATTCACGATATCAAGGTTATAAATGTATATAGCTCTCTTCAACCACTGAATGGTAAGGTGAAGGTTGGCGAAGGTTTGGCAAAGGAAAGGTAAAGGTTGGGCAAAGGTTAGATAAAGGTTGGTGAAGTCTGAACAAAGGTTAGATAAAGGTTGGCAAAGGTTTGGCAAAGGTTAGATTAAGGTTAGTGAAGGTTTGGCAAAGGTTAGATTAAGGTTGGTGAACTCTCAATGTCTATCTATCTATCTATCTATCTATCTATCTATCTATCTATCTATCTATCTATCTATCTATCTATCTATCTATCTATCTATCTATCTATCTATCTATCTATCTATCTATCTATCTATCTATCTATCTATCGATCTATCGATCTATCGATCTATCGATCTATCTATCTATCTATCTATCTATCTATCTATCTGTAAATCTATCTATCTATCTGTCAATCTATATATCTATCTATATATCTATCTATCTATCTATCAATCTATCTATCTATCTATTTATCTATCTATCTATCTATCTATCTATCTATCGGTGTATCGAGTTGTCTCTCTCTATGTATAAGTCATGTTCGTCAAATCTTGCTTCCGTGTTCATCTGTTAGTTAGGCAAGGATCATCCTAGCAACAACATTTAGTTAATTATATACCCCAGTGTGCTTGATATCTGCGTAGAACCCATTAATTTATTCTACTACGCAGAGTCTTCATTACATTGATAAAACATAATAATTATAGTGTAACGTCAAGGTGATAGATAAACAATTAAGTATCTTCTAATCCATTAAGTTGAAGATTGTGGATCTGATATAAACAGTAAATTGCATTGTATGCATGCAAAGTACACTGGGCATTGCATTGCCTAAAATTAAGGGGTATAAGGTTTTTATATTTTGACTAAACTAGTGTATTGAAGCCTGAGCAGTTTAATGTTTATACAAAATAAGATTTCCTAATGACTTTCATAAACTCTTTGAAAACGATCTGAAAGTTGGATTTGATGCCCGGGCCTTGAATAATACATTTTAGAGAAATTAAAATCAGTTTTATTAGAAATGATAATGACGTTTGAATCTAATCAAATAATGATTTTATTTCATTCACCTTGACACCTTTCAACATTTATTTACAAGTTTAAAAAAAATTAACTTGTAACGTACTGTATTCAGTATTATTGTGATAATCTGTGTGTATAATATTTGCAAGAAATATCTTCTCTTCAGGGTCTGAAAATATTCATATTTTTCCTCTGCACTGTGTGATCATATTTCATGTGATACAGTGGTAGGCGATTTTATCGATACAATAAAGACGATCTTAGATTTCAATTTTGATTTATATCAAGCTGTTAAACAGCATGAACATGGAAGTCAAGAGAAGCTGTCGATCAAAAAGCTTCTCTTTGATTGCTTGTAAACTTGAAATTTAAAAAAGCTTGTTAACCATCAAAACTTAAATTAAAAAGTAGTCTTCATTGTACTGACATAATCTAGTACCACTGTATGAAATGAGAATATAAAACTAAACTATTTTAAATAAATCAACAAGAGAAAATAATTTATGTTTAAAATAGTTCATTTTTTTGTCGTACTTATGTTTGTTGGAACTCTCTGTATGAACATTCTCTAAGATTGTTGTGTGCTTATTTCCAGAACACGTGGAAACTATTAAAAACAGATTCATGTTGTCAAAACATTGTCAAAGCATTACCAATCCAATTTACTTTTACAAAACTAAACTAAACTTTTAACTGTGTACTGTTAGTCCTGAACATTTCATCCAAATTTCAAAACAAAAAAGTAGATAATTTGAAGAAAAAAAATTTCGAATGCGTTTTTTCTCACAACTTTAAAGTATATTTTATTTTTATTTTAGATTTTCAAAAAAATATGAAGATTTTGAGGATATAATATTTTTTGGTCTTTGCTAAACAAGGATAAGATTACCGGTAAATTATAACATTTTTTTCAAATCTAAATCACATTTTTAAATTGAACTTTATTGCAAAAACGTTATTTTAAGTAAAAATGTTTTACTCTTAATTATGATAAACTTTTATAAAAAGAATCATTTAGAGTTGTTATCACCCAATATTCTTCACGACCCTTTCTAACGTTTATGATAAAAGTAAAAAAAAAAAACATTTTACATAAATAACATTTTCTAAAAGTTTGTCAAGATGTATTAATTTTTAAAATCTGATATATTTGCATTCATAAAACTTGAAAAAAGATTAATTGTTCAAAATTAACCAAGAAGAATTCTGAACTAACCTAATAATGTATTCGCTGCATAAACGATGATTTTTTTATGCAATCAAAATCAAAAACGGTCCTTGCATTTGGAGATAAGCTAAAAAAACTTCAGATACAAACTAAAAATAAACATTTTTTTAAACCAATAACTATTCCCTGCAGGGTGCAAGGAAGATACAAATCATCTTTCATCATGAGGGCGCAGGTAAAATAGATTTAACTCAAATATTTAATTACAGTTTTATTCTTATAACCCGGAATCTATATATACATTTGGCTTGTCTGTTTGTTTGTTTGTTTGTCTGTCTGTTTGTATCCAATAAACGTCAAAACGGCTGAACCGATCGGGCCCAAATTTTTTGTGGGACATCTAGGGACCCCAGGGAAGGTTTATGAATGATTGAAATTTTAAATATTTGTCTCCATCAAAATTCGATCTTCATTAAATTTTTTAAAATTTTGAAAATCCACGAAATTTTTTGTGAAAATCCGCGAATTTTTTTTGTTTTGTTTTACGATGTACACAAAGAGAACATGTTCACAATTAATTTAGAAGATGGGCGCGAAGCGCCCTCTAAGGCTAGTAACATATATTTATTGATGACTTCAATGTCGTCTTTGACCTTAGACATAGTTTGCGGCATTTACCATAGCTAAATCAAGCAATATGTTTTACGTGACAATAATCACAGTTCAGCCCTAGTCCATTTCCAAAATGTGGTCTGCCGTTTTTGTGCTTTCATAATTACTGGAGATGTGAATGATTTCGCTCAAAATTAGACATTTTCATTGTTTTAACTAATAAATAGAAATATAAACAAAATTCTTAATATCTCTGGTTAAATCTTAAGCTGTTCATTAGACCCACAATATTAAACCATAGTTGGAAATACCTTATATTTGAAGAAAAAAATTTATTGATACATGATTTTTTTATCTAGTGTATTCTGGTTTGTCTTGCGATCTCCCTGTCTCTGGGTATCCATGGAAACCCTGCTCCTGATCATGAATCTAGCTCCGGGTCTGGGTGTGGAGGGGACAGTCTCTGTATCCTGGATTCTATGCTCCGGGAAGGTTTAATTAACCAGCAGCAATATCAGGGATAAGTTTCTAGTTTATGATATAATAAACCCAAATTTTGGTTAAACTTCACAACTTTTAACTTGCTTAATTTGCTTACTAGAGCCTTCACTCTTTTTAAATATTATAAACTTCTGAATAAAAGAACTAAGCTCTGTTAAATGAACAGTAATTTCAATCCTTACTTTTGATTGGTTGAGGTCTGACATATCGGGTCTCTCATTGGTCGAATCCCCAAATGTTTAACAATGACAGAAACGGGGTATAAAAGTCCCAAAGAAATAGTTTTGATTAAATGAATCATGTCTTCGTTCATGAACGCATGTTCGTTCAGTTCATACATAAGTTGCCGCTTTTATCCATATGTTTCTGTTTTTTTCTACTTTTGGTTTTTACATATTTTGAACCTTTCTTTCTCTACGCAATCTATGTCAAAAGTTTTCTTTTCTCTTCTCATTTGTGACCACCAAATCCTTGTAATAAAAGTAAAGGGTGTCCTTTAGTATAATAGACCTTGGTGAAACTATAGTAATACACCTTTATTCCTGCCTTCATTATCACAGAGTAAACAGATAGGACACGATTATATTTAGATTTGTTTTCTCTCCCGTCGCATAGTTTTCTAATCTCTGCCCTCATATAATTTTGTAATCACTTGCACCACCTAGTTTTGTAATCTCTGGAGTCGCGTAAATATGTAATCTCTGCCGTCATGTAGTTTTGTAATCTCTGCTGTCACGTAGTTTTGTAATCTTTGCCGGCATGTACTTTTGTAATCTCTGCTGTCACGTAGTTTTGTAATCTCTGCTGTCAAGTTTTGTTATCTCTGCTGTCACGTAGTTTTGTAATCTTTGCCGGCATGTACTTTTGTAATCTCTGCTGTCACGTAGTTTTGTAATCTCTGCTGTCACGTAGTTTTGTAATCTCTGCCGTCATGTAGTTTTGTAATCTCTGCTGTCAAGTAGTTTTGTAATCACTGCCGTACGCGTCGCCTAGTTTTGTAATCTCTGCCGTCAAGTAGTTTTGTAATCTCTGCTGTCAAGTAGTTTTGTAATCTCTGCAGTTGCGTATTTATGTGATCTCTTCCGTAGTGCAGTTTGTTATCTCTTCTGTCACGTAGTTTTGTTATCTCTGCTGTCACGTAGTTTTGTAATCTCTGCCGTCAAGTATTTTTGTAATCTCTGCTGTCACGTAGTTTTGTAATCTCTGCTGTCAAGTAGTTTTGTAATCACTGCCGTACGCGTCGCCTAGTTTTTTCATCTCTGCCGTCACTTAGTTTTGTAATCTCTGCATTCATGTGGTTTCGTTATCTCTGTATAAAACTGTAGAACTTGTGTAGTATAATCTTACGAGCGTTTAAATAATCACTTTCTTTTAACTTAACTTTATGATCCACTATCCAATCCAATATGCATACCATGTACTTACCACAAATGTGTTTAAACCCAACTGCCACATCTTATCTGTAAAATCTATGATCTCTGTCTCTTCACTCTAGTAGAACCTCAACTACACCTCAGCTGCAGGACTTTATCGCTTGAAAGAGAGAATGAGAAATAATTAAATTATCTACTTTTTTCTTCTAAAGGAATTGAGCCTTTGTCACAAACTCTGATTTTCTAATCCTTATATCTTTGCAACCCAATGTTGTAGACCTCAGATATTTCAAACTTTATATTCTTATAGATAAAATAATCTGAGTTTGAAATATCAAAGGTTTACACCAAGTGGTTGCAGAGATATAAGGATTAGAAAATTAGAGATTGTGACAAAGACTCAATTTCTTTCCAAATTAGAAAGTTATTAACATATCATTTTCGGAGCTACTCGGTTTCAATTTTATATTTCCAAAATTAAACTCGTCGATAATAATATATACAAAAAAAAGATTATTAGTATTGTGAATTTAGTCTTTTTTTAATTCAGAATAAATTAGTTTTTAAAGAAAATATTTTAGAAACTTTTATTATATTCAGAGAAACAAGAACTTTATAACTCGACCTAAAACAAGGTATTAACTTTTAGGTTTGGTTTATTTTTACAATAATATTGAAACGAGGGTTTAAGTATAATTCACAAATTAATTATACATTTATTATTGAACCAGTCACAATGTTTTTAAAGAAAGTTAAAATCAACTTTAATAAAATTTTACTTTCTTGCCCACCCCCCTTCAAAACTTGAACGGTTTTGTTTTAAAAAAGAAAGATATTAAATTAAAGTTCAAATGTCTTTTTCCGATTCAAAACCTAACGTTTTGTGCATATTATCGAACTGACAAAATCATTTCGAAAAAACGAAGATTTAGTTTGAAATTATGTCAGGGATATTTTTACATCTCGAACTAAATATTGGTTTTTGAAAAAATGACACAAATAAAGTGTGTTTAAAATAAGGTAATTAGGCAAATAAAGTTAATTGCTCTTGCGTATTCTCTGAAACCAGTTCTCTCTGGGAGGTGTTTGTAAACAAGAATAGATAAATCAGTGTTCTTGTAGTATCCTAGGAGGGTAAAAGCATTTATTTTTGAGAATTTTGATATTTTACATTTACATAATATTTTCCTATAACCAGAATATTTCATTGATTTTTTATGTGAAAGATGGATCCCATGTAAGGCTGTGACATCCGTCTTGTGTTTACTTTACCGCCCAGAGACAGTACACTGCAGTACAATAAATGCGTACACCTCTGAACTAACTATCTTTACATTATAATTCTGTCAAAGAATTTCTTTGGTTTAAAGCAAGGAGAATTGAATACAAGGAGTGGGCAATAAGGTTTCCGTACACTTTGCTGTGATGTATTTGGACTGCTGGAGAAATAGTTTTTTCGTAACAACAATAATAAAGGCAGCCGATCTAATGTAAACAAAAATGAGTTAGTATACGGTTAATCTTCATCTAACGCCAGAGATGCACCAAATGTCTATTAATCATTTGTGTTATTGCTTACAATCTTTATTATTGTTGTTACGACGCAAAAACTAGTTCTCCAGTAGTCCAAATACGTCACAGCAAAGTGTACGGAAATCCTATTGCCCCCTCCTTGTATTCAATTCTCCTTGGTTTAAAGTGTGTTGTATGACTGTTGAAAGGTATTCTTGTGTTAATCAGATTTTCTGGTGTAAATTCCTTCAACTAACAGTACATTGACTCTATACTTGTATTGTATGTGCGCCAAATTATCCTCAAGACATAGCGTAAACAGATAGAGAAGTATTATGTATGTATTTAATATATAGTTTCGTGATTTTTTTCTTCAAAGAAGTTGCCAATTTTCTTGTCCCATCTGCGTAATCTCTATGCAGCTGTAGAACTTCATTATTCATTTATTCGTCTTGATTAGCCTTTAGTTGGATCTATATCTCCATAGTCCTATTCTATATCTTGATTATCCTCTAGTTGGATCTATATCTCCTAGTCCTATTCTATATCTTGATAATCCTCTAGTTGGATCTATATCTCCTAATCCTATTCTATATCTTGATTATTCTATAGTTGGATCTATATCTCCTAGTCCTATTATTTTTTAATCTGTGAATTTTGTAGTTGGATCACCAGCTCCCAGTCCTATCCTTCTCCCAGGTATCTGGGGAACCAGGAGGACCAGGGAACCCAGTGGAACCAGGCATCTTCAGACAACCAGGGAGATGTAAGTTAAAATTAAAATAATGTTTCAAAGTTATATTTAAATCTTTTTATTGTTACTCAACTGACTCAGTACAAAATATTTGTTTATAAATTTTAAGTATTTTCTTTTATTTTGATTTTTTCACGCATTTAACAATACATATTATCTTTTTCAGTCACGAAGACCTAACAGTAAATATAACCCTGACTGCTGGGCCCAGGATGGGCAGGGTGGGCAGCAGAGCAGGAGGATAAGGAGTGGAAGGGGGCACGCTCAGGGTAGAGAACAGGAGAGAACACGACCTTGTCTCTGGGAAACAGATTACTATCTTGGAGATGAAACCTTATGAACTCAATAATTAAGGAAATGTCGTCGTGTAATTCTAAGTGATCCATCATTTAAAAAAGGGGGCATTCCCGGTTCATAACAGTACCCAATACCCGTGACATTTAACCTGATCAATAATGGAAGAAAACGTCGTTTTTCTAAAAGCCCCTTTTACAGATAAACCACAAATGAAAATAAACAATTTTTGAAAATAAAAACATAAATATCTAATTCATACTTGGGCAGACATAGCTTTTAAGGGTACCGTTGTGATTCGGATAAACCACTCTATCAATCAAAAACTAAAAATTATGAAAAAAATTTAATTAACTATACTTTCTGTAAAACAGACTGGACTCACTGAACTAACTAAACCGGGCATTTAGTTGAGAAAACGTATTAGAATATTTTAAATGTTTATATGTATTTATTTATAATAATTATTTTATTAAATCTTATTTATTTATTTAACTAACATGCTGCTGCAAATAAAACACATATTTAATGAATAATTTAAATTCAAATTTTTGGACTTTTTCAAATTTTTGCTTATGTTAGTGAATATTTTTAAAATGTCCAGCTTGGTAAATTGCACGCTTGAATGTAAAAATCAATCAGGATTAATGTCAACTACTTCTTATAAACTTAAGCTGAAAACAAAATGTTATGTTGTATATAGTACAATGTTGATGCCTAGTGTCTGTACTGTCTAGTCTACGGCTACAAAAAGTAGAAGTAAAGGAATTGAGACATTTACACAAACTCTTATTTTATATTCCCAATATTTTTGCAACCCAATGTCATTGATCTTTGATTCTATTAGACGACTAATTTAAGTATTAAATATCAAATTTGAGAAAGGGTAAGAATTCAAATCCTTGGTAATGAAAAACCACAAACTACACAGACTGCTTATCTCCTTTTACAGGGTGGGCTACGTAGGTCTAAGTTGACCCGGCACGACATGCTACATTTTTACGATAGGTTTTTAGAGTGCCATCTCACGGCCACTTGTTGAACATAAATTATAAATACCCATTCAGGGGTTATGTTTTACAAATTTTAAAGAAACACTCCAGTTTTAAACATGAAACATAACATTTATGAATTCAGTCTTTTTGAAGATTTTGTGTTTTGTATCCAAAGAGTCCTTAAATATCCCTGAATACAGATGTTTGCTGATTGGTCGTGTACAGTACTTGTACACAATAGAACATGCTGTGAAAAATTTCGCATATTTTAGCTGATAATCGATCGCTGTAACTCTCTTATCTCTGGATAAAACCCGAAATTAAAAACTATTTTTTTTCATATCTGTCTAGATCTCTATTGAATGCGTAATACAAACTCAACAGCATTGAATATGTTATTATAGCACTGCATACTCGATAGTAAACCTTACAAATGTAGGGAAATGGTAAAAGTAGAAATGTTTATTCTATTTCTATACATCCACTCTTCCTATTTAAATATAATAGAAAAGAGATGAACCAAACGAGAGAAAGAGCAAATATTTATTTAATAAAACCCTCTCAGAATGGATAAGGCATGACATTTTTAAATTTCTTATCTGATGCCGGTTTGATTTTGAACCAATTAAAAAAAAACAGTATACAGTGAACCCCATTCAACTGTGGAATAGAAAGACGACAGTTAGGTAATATTATGTGTTTATGAAAATCAGCGTATTAAGTGAAATGGGTATTCAACACAAACAAACAGACAACGCAAATATTAATAAAGATTATGCAGAACCCAAGGAAGTAATTTAATTTTAGTTTATTTAACAAATATGACATTGTAGGTTTTATGTTAATAATTATCTATTTATCTACCCCCTCTGTAGGCCGACATGGGTCTACTAGATCGAACTGTTGTATTAGATCCTTCTTCATCCTCATCACCATCATCCTCCTCATCATCATCATCACTGAGAGTATCCATCCCGAGATCCTGGCCTAGCAGGAGCTCAGCTCTATCTATATCCAGGATATCCTCCTCTCCTAGCAATCCTTCATCTTCATCCTACACATCAAGGAGTTTATGATTCAATTAGTCGGGATTTATTTGGCTAGTCAGTTACTTAGTGAGTTAACAGTTGAGATTCAACAAAGTTACCGGACACTCGGCAATATCTGCTAGTTGTTGGGATTAAATCAAGTTACCTGACCCATACTGGTAATATCTGCCAGTTGTTGGGATTAAATCAAGTTACCTGACCCATACTGACAATATCTGCCAGTTGTTGGGATTAAATCAAGTTACCTGACCCATACTGAGGGTCTGTCCTAGTGAACGATTTTTGGACCCCCCCAGGCCCCCCCCCTCCTATCAATTTTGTACATGACGAAATTAGTATATTAGTATTTATTTATTATTATTTCTGGGCCGAGCGCTACGGCTAGGATAGGCTAGTAATCTCTGNGGGTTAGGTTAAGTTAAGACACTATCTGTAAGATCCATGTACAAAATTGATAGGGGGGGGGGCCTGGGGTGGTCCAAAAATCGTTCTCTAGGAATATACCTATACTGGCAAGATCTGCCGTTGTTGGGATTAAATCAAGTTACCTGACGCATACTGGCAATATCTGCCAGTTGTTGAGATTAAATCAAGTTACCTGACACATACTGGCAATATCTGCCAGTTGTTGGGATTGAACCATCTCTATCCACTGGGCATTATGAAACCTAAACTTTTCTCCAAGTAGTCTTTCAGACCATTCAGGACTCACCTCGCCTGGCAATTAAAATATACATTTCCCAAAAGTTCTAATATTAATTTTATCTTAAATTACATAATCAAGTTTAAGAAAAATTTTGCAGGATATCTCAAATAGTTAATTCTCTAAATCTTCTATTTTTATTCTAAATCAAATTTCAGATTTTAACTTAATGTTTGAATTCTAGATTAAATATTAATTTTCTAGATTAAATATTCATATTTTAGATTAAATATAATCATATTCTAGGTTAAATATTCATTTTCTAGATTAAATAACCATATTCTAGATTAAATAACCATATTCTAGATTAAATATTCATATTCTAGACTAAATATTCATATTCTAGATTAAATATTGATATTCTAGATCAAATATTCATATTCTAGATCAAAAAATCATATTCTAGATCAAATAATCATATTCTAGATTAATTATTCATATTCTAGACTAAATATTCATATTCTAGATTAAATATTCATATTCTAGATTAAATTTTCATATTCTAGATTAAATATTCATATTCTAGATTAATTATTCATATTCTTGATTAAATAATCATATTCTAGATTAAATGTTCATATTCTACATATGTTCATATTCTAGATTAAATGTTCATATTCTAGGTTAAATAATCAAATTCTAGATTTATTATTCATATTCTAGATTAAATAATCATATTCTAGATTAAATGTTCATATTCTAGGTTAAATAAACATATTCTAGATTAATTATTCATATTCTAGATTAATTATTCATATTCTAGATTAAATATTCATATTCTAGATTAAATATTCATATTCTAGATTAAATATTCATATTCTAGATTAAATGTTCATATTCTATATATGTTCGTATACGTATTATATATTAAGTTTTTAAGGGGAGACAGACAAGGGGGGTTACAATTCCGAATAAAATGTTAAAATCCTAATTAGAAAATAAGACGTACTTTGTAAAGTTGAAAACTGCAAAGAATTTATTTAGCTTTTAGCATTTAATTGCCTTAGTCTCTGTTTAATTAAATTTTCTTCTCTTTTTCTAATTTAATTTATAGTTTGTATAACTAACTAATTAGTTCATTACAAGACTAACTTTACTTCAAAAATAAAAAAAATGAAAAATTCTGTAATTACTTTTAGTCAGATATTATTTAATCAGTCTGCTTAACACTTATCAGTAAAATTTTGACCTCATTTGAAACAAATTTACATATTGGGCTCGGCCTTTGAGCTAAAAAAATACAAGAAGAATATTCATGAAGCTTAATTAACCCGATAGAGATTTTATTCTCTATGATTACTGTCTGTTCCTAAAAACCTTTCCATCGCTGTCTCATAAAATTTCTAAGAATTTTCGTGGGTAAGTCAAAAATATTCTTTTGCTAAAAAGTGCTTGGGTTGATTTCATATTATCCTCCCTGAGAAGTGTAGTTTAGACTTGAGAAGAAACAGTAAATATGTGCCCAAACGTTTAGTAGATTGTTTATATTAAAGTTGCAAATATTTGGGCCATAAATTTGAATGAAAGGAACTGAGTCTTTGCCACCTGATGATGTAAATCTATGATATTTCAAACTTAGATTATTTGATCTAACAGAATATTCATAGTTTGAAATAGCATAGGTCTACGCCATTAGGTTGTAAAGATATAGAGATTATAAATCAGAGTTTGTGGCAAAAACTCAGTTTCTTTGTTTTTCCAAATCAAAGTCTTAAATATTCCTTGCTAATGTAAAATATTACCAATCATTTGAAGGGTCTGGTCACACATTTTCTGAACTTCTGGATTCCTATCATGCAGTAGGTCTAGTAGGTAGGGGATACCCTAATAAAATATATTTAAAGTAGGTCTAGTAGGTAGGGGATACCCTAATAAAATATATCTAAAGTAGGTCTATATAGTAGGTATGGGATACCCTAATAAAATATATTTAAAGTAGGTCTATATAGTAGGTAGGGGATACCATAATATAAAATATATCTAAAGTAGGTCTATATAGTAGGTATGGGATACCCTAATAAAATATATTTAAAGTAGGTCTATATAGTAGGTAGGGGATACCCTAATAAAATATATTTAAAGTAGGCCTATATAGTAGGTAGGGGATACCCTAATAAAATATATTTAAAGTAGGCCTATATAGTAGGTAGGGGATACCCTAATAAAATATATTTAAAGTAGGCCTATATAGTAGGTAGGGGATACCCTAATAAAATATATTTAAAGTAGGCCTATAAAGTAGGTAGGGGATACCATAATAAAATCTATTTAAAGTAGGCCTATCTAGTAGGTAGGGGATACCCTAATAAAATATAGTTAAAGTAGGTCTATATAGTAGGTAGGGGATACCATAATATAAAATATATTTAAAGTAGGTCTATATAGTAGGTAGGGGATACCCTAATAAAATATATTTAAAGTAGGTTTATATAGTAGGTAGGGGATACCCTAATATAAAATATATTTAAAGTAGGTCTATATAGTAGGTAGGGGATACCCTAATATAAAATATATTTAAAGTAGGTCTATATAGTAGGTAGGGGATACCCTAATATAAAATATATCTAAAGTAGGTCTATATAGTAGGTATGGGATACCCTAATAAAATATATTTAAAGTAGGTCTATATAGTAGGTAGGGGATACCCTAATATAAAATATCTTGTAGGTTATCAATATTGGTTTTATAAAAACCTAAAGATCAAAAGTTTACAATTGTGAAAAAAAATATTTTTTTAAAAACATTTCTGAAGTACCTCTGTTTCCTCTAGAACGTATTTTCTACTGTCTTTATGACTGCACAGCTGGTGGAAAACATAAATAACCTGAAATATTCTAGATTTTATAATTTTTCACATATATAAATATAGTTCTAAAACTTTAATTCTTCAAAGAAGTCAATGATATTGAGCTACTTGTAGAAATATTGAATCTATCATAAACTACTCATAATAAAGGGTCATCTACAAAGCACTACTTGAACTACCTGGAGTACTACTTGAACTACCTGTATTACTACTCGAACTACCTGGAGTACTACTTGAACTACCTGGAGCACTACTTGAACTACCTGGAGTACTATCTCGTCATCCTCCTGCTTTGCTTTAAGCAGCTCTATGAGAGCTGGTAAAACCTCGCATTTACAAAGAAATATTGCTGCGGACTCATCACTAGCACATGTTCCAACAAAGACGACAATTTCTAAAAGAAGATCGTCTTCTCCAATGTTTGGAACTAGACGACTTTTCATCCAATCAATCATCTCAAACTCCTTCAGTATCCTGGTAAAATCCAGATCCGGCAAGGTCAGATTCCCTAAAGATTTTTTTGAGATAAATATTTACTATTTTAAAAGATTTACATTTGTTGAGTCACGGAAGTTCGTAGTAAGATTTTGACTCCACTGGAGACTGCCGGAGGGAATTCTTTTTCACTGGAGGGGTTTTAAAAAAAACGCTTTTTACAATTCAAAATTTTACGCAGGGTGATTTACATTCCACTGGAGGGATTCAGATGTCCTTCCTGGGTGGTTATAATTCCACTGGAGGGATTTAGTTATCCTTCCCAAGGGTTTATAATTCCACTGGAGGGATTCAGATATCTTTCCTAGGGGCTTATAATTCCACTGGAGGAATTCAGATATCCTTCCTGGGGGTTTATAATTCCACTGGAGGGATTCAGATATCCTT
>NW_019396060.1:96250-103373 GCF_000591075.1 Eurytemora carolleeae | reverse complement strand
ATCTAGAATCTAGGATCTAGAATCTAGGATCTAGAATCTAGGATCTAGAATCTAGAATCTGGAATCAAGTATCTAGGATCTAAGTTCTAGGATTTATGACCAACAATAAAAATTTAAACAAACCTATAAACTCGATGAAAAGATTCTTGGTAACTCCGTCGTGTTGTGAAATATTCCTGATCATCTTGATTATCAAGGGATCCTGAAATTTAATAATAAAAAAAATTTGTTTTTTAATGCAGGCTTTCAACTAATTCCTTTATTTATTAATATTTATAATTATTTTCAGTATTGCAACAGTAAACGTAGAGATTTTTTTTGCATCAATATTCTTTTATTGCTTTTCTGATTTCTTGCAAACCTGATAGGAGAATGCACGTTGCATCAGGAGCCTAAGACCGTTAGATTCACAGATAAGTTGAGCGTTTCTCTTGTTAGCTGCAAGATTTATAGCTAAAGCCATAATCTCCAGATCTACCTGATAAGAAAATTTACTTTAATTCTAGCATAATCTCCAGATCTACCTGATAAGAAAATTTACTTTAATTCTATCATAATCTCCAGATCTACCTGATAAGAAAATTTACTCTAATTCTATAATAATCTCCAGATCTACCTGATAAGAAAATTTACTTTAATTATATCATAAGCAGGGAGAACAATAATAATACAATAATGCAGTTTAAATCTTTATAGAGTCATTATAGGCATTAGTCATCTTGAAAAAACTAACTCCAAAGAATGTGAATAAACAATAAGTATTCTAGATTGACACAAAAAAGGAAAACTTTGCACAAGTTTCATTGGATACATCCATTAGTATTTTAGTAGTAGTGGTGATACAATTGTATTGTTTCAAGCTCTCAGAAATACACAATACAGAAAATAGAGAATATCGAAATTGGAAAATAAGGTTATTTTGAATATTTAACAAAATAGGTATCTTAATATCTTTTACTGCTAACAGAATTATAATACAAGTTTGAACTTTTTTCATTTTCATTTTTATGATTTTTTTTATAATATTAGAAAATATTCATATAAAACTTTCCTTCTGGCTATATGTTGTTGCTTCAAAAATTTCACAAGAAGTTTGCAATTTGCATATTATGCAGAGATGTAGATGAGAAGAAATTAATTTAATATTAAAATTATTCAACGTTTTTAGTTCAAACTTTAGTTAAATCCTCAGACTCTGTCAGAATCAAGATTGGATAAGATGTTTTATAGCTCAGGGCTTTATTCTGAACCTTCTCCTAGCTCAACTAGTATTCTAAACCTACTCCTAGCTCAACTAGTATTCTAAACCTACTCCTAGCTCAACTAGTATTCTAAACCTACTCCTAGCTCAACTAGTATTCTGAACATACACTCCTAGCTCAACTAGTATTCTAAACCTACTCCTAGCTCAACTAGTATTCTAAACCTACTCCTAGCTCAACTAGTATTCTGAACATACACCTAGCTCAACTAGTATTCTGAACTTACTCCTAGCTCAACTAGTATTCTAAACCTACTCCTAGCTAAACTAGTATTCTGAACCTATACCTTCTCCTGTTACCAAACCTGATCTTCCGGAGCTTGAAGAATTATCTTCATCAAACTTGGAATAGCATCTGTATACGTAAACATTGATTTAACCTGAAAAATACATATTACGAATTTTAATGTTTTTTTTCAATATTTAGTTTAAATACCTTATCATCCATGGATAAATGGTAAAGGACACATGATACAGGATTCTGGTTTCCTGGAACAAAATGATGTTAGTATTTTCCGTACATATGTAATACTACCGTTTCCTGTATATATACATATATGAAAAATATTCTGGTTTTTGTACATAAACAATATATTGGTTTCCTGTACATGAATAATAATATGGTTTCTTATACATAAACAATATATTGGTTTCCTGTACATTAATAATAATCTGGTTTCTTGTACATAAACAATATTCTGGTTTCTTGTACAAAAACAATATTTTGGTTTCTTGTACATAAACAATATTCTGGTTTCTTGTACATAAACAATATTCTGGTTTCTTGTACATAAACAATATTCTGGTTTCTTGTACAAAAACAATATTCTGGTTTAATTAAAAAATTAAAGAAAAAAATATACATAATACATACATACTATACATAAATGCATAATATATACATAACTATACAACATATATACATATATATTTACTAAAGACGGATGTTTCGTTCTAAGATATAAGGTTCTGTTACTAAGAGTCCCATGAAACCAATTATGTTAATTCTAATCCTGTTCTCTGTATCAGCAATTATATTCCAATATGCCTTATAAATCTGAAGGCTCAAAATTTTTGTTTTGTCAGCAGTTTTACCAAACTTGAGATGGGACGGTTCAACATTTATAAATTTATTTTTATTAAGACGTTAATTACGTTTAAAACAAAGAAATAGACAAAACTAGATTAAATCATATTTTTATAAAAATGTTTCACACCTGTATCCTCCAGTAGTGAGACTAATCTAGGAACTAGTCCTGATTTCACCATCTGAACCCGAGCTGAAGTATCAAAGGACAGGTTCAGGAGAAGACGAACTGCAGCATTGATTAGATCAGAATTCTGGGAGGAGAGAAGAGGGTTTAGCTTCTCAATTACAGAAGAGGCCAGCATAGCGTCCTGAATAAAGCTGTAATTAGAATTGTTTTTAAAAACTTACTTAAGAAGTTTAGTCATCTATTTTGGTTAAAAATCAAGCAAAACTTTAGTTAAACTTTAAAGAAAGGAATTGAGTTTTTG
Source organism: Eurytemora carolleeae (assembly GCF_000591075.1). Lineage (NCBI taxonomy): Eukaryota > Metazoa > Arthropoda > Copepoda > Calanoida > Temoridae > Eurytemora > Eurytemora carolleeae. The sequence goes on along the minus strand of NW_019396060.1, from coordinate 100,594 downwards.
CCCCAAACTCAAATTTTCTAATCTTATTTTCTTTAAAATCTTTAGGTGAAAACTTTTGATATTTCAAACGTAGATTATTTGAGTTAATAACATTCATGCTTTGAACTATCTAAGGTCTTAAAAAGTTTCAGGGATTAGAAAATCTAAAGACTTGATTCCTTTAAATAGTTACCTAAAGATTGTAAGGCAGATTTACAAACATAAAACAAATAATGTAACTAATAATTTACCTTGTTTTCCGCATAGAGAGATAATTTCTTTAAGAAAGAAATCACAAGAATAAGTAATTCTTCATTAGTTCTGTTCAGGAGCTGAACCAGAAGATTTGTTACTCCGCGCCGTTTCATCTTCTCTTCAACCTTTATAGGTTTCAGTTAGTTTTATACCTTGATCTTACCTTACTCATAGTTTAGTTTCATCTTCTCCTCAACCTTTATAGGTTTCAGTTAGTTTTATACCTTGATCTTACCTTACTCATAGTTTAATTTCATCTTCTCCTCAACCTTTATAAGTTTTCCGATAGGGTTTATACCTTGTGTTAAACCGTATCATTAGCTTAGTTTTATATTCACCGCACTCTTTATAATTTACAGCTAGTTTTTATACCTTGATTCAACCTAATCCTTAGCTTTGTATCATCTACGCATGAACAATTATAGGTATCAGTTATGTTTCATACCTCATTGAACCTTGAAATATTTTTTAAATGTTTAGAATTTAATGAACTAAATACCTTTATATCTTCTGAAAGGTTGAGAAGAAGATAGATAGATACTCTAAGAGTCTGTTCCTGCTTTAGAACAAAGTTTTGAAACTTTCTCTCCAATATTTCGAACTCCTCCTTCTCCTGGTCCAGATCTGCAGAAGTTTTGGAGGATTTCATCTCTAGAGCTCTGGTCTTCTTGTAGAGCTCTGTAGAGTACTGGGTATACCGGGTAACCTCGAACTGGAGAATATCCAGTACCTGGCTTCCTACCTGCAGAAAATTAAGATCAAGATTAAGAATTAAGATTAGTTTCCTATTCTTTGCAAAATAAGTTTAATATATTTTATAATCTATTTTTGTGATTATGAATGCCAATACTACAGATAAAGTTTTTGCCACAAACATTGATTTTCTAATCCCTATCTCTTTATAACCTGCTACTACTACTACATTGGGTTGCAGAGATATAGAAATTAGAAAATCAGAGTTTTGGCAAAAACTCAGTTTTATTGTTTTTTCTTTTGGTTCCATGTATGTTTATTGGGACGTTCTCACATCAAATTTTTAATATTTGATATTGAAAAATTACAAATCTTACCTTATTATGCATGATGATTGGATGGAATTGTGAAAATGTTGAAAAGCAGAAGAAGGTATAAATTATATTTGTCGTTAGATCTGTTTCATAAACAAATAAAAATATTGAAATTAATATTATTATTTAAATCAGTTAAATTTTTTTTATTTTTCGATCAAATAATTTTGTTCATTTTCCTATGCTCGTCTTCCACTCCTCTCTTAGAACCCTAGAGAGTGCTCCCAACAAGGTTTCGTTCTCAGACAATTCCTCCAGGTTATCAGGGTTCCTAGAATACACTTCAGGTTATCAGGGTTCCTAAAACATACTTCAGGTTATCAGGGTTCCTAAAATATACTCCAGGTTATCAGGGTTCCTAAAATACACTCCGGGTTATCAGGGTTCCTAAAATACACTCCAGGTTATCAGGGTTCCTAAAATACACTTCAAGTTATCAGGGTTCCTAAAATACACCCCAGGTTATCAGGGTTCCTAAAATAAACTTCAGGTTATCAGAGTTCCTAAAATACACTCTAGGTTATCAGGGTTCCTAAAATACACTCCGGGCTATCAGGGTTCCTAAAATACACTCCCGGTTATCAGGGTTCCTAAAATACACTCCAGGTTATCACGGTTCCTAAAATACACTCCGGGTTATCAGGGTTCCTAGAATACACGCAAGGTTATCAGGGTTCCTAGAATATACTCCAGGTTATTAGGGTTCCTAGAATACACTGCAGGTTATCAGGGTTCCTAGAATATACTCCAGGTTATCAGGGTTCCTAGAATACACGCAAGTTTATCAGGGTTCCTAGAATATACTCCAGGTTATCAGGGTTCCTAGAACACACTCCAAGTTATCAGGGTTCCTAAAATACACTTCAGGTTATCAGGGTTCTTAAAATACACTCCAGGTTAAAAGGGTTCCTAGAATACACTCTAGGTTTTCAGGGTTTCTATAATATACTCTAGGTTATTAATGCTCCTAGAATACGCTCCAGGTTATCATACGCTGGATTTATTGAAGGTTACTATAATATGCAAGGTATCAGAGTTTCTTGAAGAAAAAGCAAATGACTAAGTACTCTATGAATAAAATTTATTTCTGCAAGTTGGTTGGTTTTAACACTTTTCTCCATCTCCTAAAGTACAGACAGAGAAGACCTAATTGTTAGTTTTAAGAGGAGTGTTTGTAAAAATGTTGAATTTTTCAATTTTTCATTCGCCGTTAAGGTTTATGTAAAAAATTTCTTTAAAGTAATCTGATCCTCTAGATAATTCGTTTACTTGGTATGAATCTTTTCCTATAACGTAATATTTGCTTAAAAATTGATAAAAACAATTTCTTTTGAAGTCTCGAGCAAGTGTAGTCTCTCTAAACAGTTAATGTGACAAGTTTTTATAGAAAAATAAACTCTGTACTTTAAAGTAAGAAAGTTAATATATTTTTGTTAGGCAGATACTTTTTAGTAAAGTTAAAATTTTATCAATTGAAAGTCAGAACAACATCGTATAGGAGCATTTTTGATATTTAGCTGTGTCATTAACCAAATGTTACCTTAATTTTCCTCTTTTTAAGTTTTTACTTTCAAATGAGGTCTTGATTTACACGGAAAAATGGTTTGCTGGATTTATTATTATTAATTATTATTATTATTATTATTATCAGACCTTGAGAGTTGTAAGATAAGGTTTGCTCCTTTAACTTTAGACGGGATATCCTCATATAAGAGCTCAATATATTCATCTGAAATTAGAAACGGTTTCAAGATATTAATCATTTTATTATTTTTGTTTTTAATAAGTTTACTCATTTTGCATGGTTTGTGAAGTGTCCCAATTTTACCAGATCTTTTAAATACAATTGAGTGAACATTTCATTCATTGATAGTGCTAAAGATGATTTAACTTAAACTGAAATGATATATCCTGCACTGATTAAAATACTACAATGAGAACCAGAAAACTGAGGAATAGGAAGACGACATTTAATTTATTAAATCACTTGTTAAGTCAAATGAGTCTGTTTACACTGCTTAATTGCTGTGTCAAAAGTTAATTTTAGTCTTAAAGTCGCCTTATTCTCACTGTAAAAAATAATATAAATGTAGACAATTTTGATTGACATATTCAAAACAAGTTTTATATTATTTTAAACTAGCTAAAGGGCCCAGCGTTGCCCGTGAAAAAATTTTTTTTTTTTAAATGTTGAAGAAAAAATGTTGAATTTTTTAGCTTATAACACCCAACCCCCCCGCCACCCCTGAGAGTCCACAAAAAATTTCAGCCCAATTGGTCCAGCCGTTTGGCCGGCAATAGGCAACATATATATCTATATATAAGAATGTCTCGTTTTATTATGTAGATATAATAATACATACAGTGATAACCAGAAAACAACGGAAAAAGAAGACGACATTATAGCAATATTTAGTGCATTTGAGGGTGTTAGAAAGCAAATAGTTTTATCAGACACTTATAAATTTACTTTTTTTGTGAAATGAGTCTGTTTACACTGCACAACTGCTGTGTTTCATGGTTATTGAACTTTTTAAAGTTTAAACTTGATTCTTAATGTTGTCTTCCTATTCCAGAGTTTTCTGGTTATCATTGCAATAAAAAAGACGATTTTACCATTTCCTTGAAAAAAACGAGTTTACCTAAATCATTAATATTAGCAATTTGTTCCGGATCTGTAGCGGCCTCTATAGGAGAATATCTAAATAAAAAGCTATGATCTGTAGCGGCCTCTATAGGAGAATATCTAAATAAAAAGCTATGATCTGTAGCGGCCTCTATAAGAGAATATCTAAATAAAAAGCTATGATCAGGGGCGCAACTTTTAAGAGGGGAGAGAGGAAGAAAAATTCCAAAGGGCGGCTTCCTGCATGTGAGTAGGGGGACTATGCTTATTATCTTTTTAAAAAATTATACTCGAATCATAAACTCGAATCATAAACTCGAATCATAAACTCGAATCATATACTCGAATCATATACTCGAATCATAAACTCGAATCATATACTCGAATCATATACTCGAATCATATACTCGAATCATA